>NW_016908915.1:464702-481135 GCF_001483705.2 Eufriesea mexicana
GATGTCCTTTGACTCGTGCACACTCGATGCAGCCTGTCACGGTTTTGGTGATTCTTGACAAAAGTCAGTAAATCATTCTTAAGACAATGAGCCCTAAATTGTTTGATCATCCACCGTCACCTGGGGATGTCGAAGCTGGTGCACACCCCTCCGATATTATTAATAATCAATCAGAAAACGCGCATTCGCTACTCGCATCTCGCACCGGCCAGTCAGTGGACACGCAAAACTTATAAAACTACCGAGACAGCAGCCTCAATCTTCAAAAGAGTCTCCTAAAAGCCAAAAGGGCAAGACACGCATCATGACCAGACCATCAGTCAAGACATATGACAATTAATTCAACGCGAGAGAGCCACAGAAGTCTTTAGTTCAACCGTAACCAGGTCTAGGTTTCTATTAATTTAGAGTAGGCTGCATCTCAGCAACATTGTCGCATCCGCGTAAACGGGCCTTACAACCCCTCTGTTCGAGACGCAACAGAGACTAACGATTGGATCTGAAATGGCCCAAGAGAAATTTGCCCATAGGGGTTCTACCTCCCTGGGGTGTTTTACGGCTGACAGTAGAGTCGAGCGTTGGGTTGATTTCCCCGTTTGGTTGGACCCAGTCCGTTCAAATGACAGATGAGAAATATCGCATCCAACATCTGCCAATATGCCAAAAGGCGAGGAATGGCACGAGCCGCAATGTTCAAAGTGTGAGGGGAGGAGAAGAGAGGGCTGGGCTAAAAGGAGTCTATCACTCGGTGGCCCATTGTACTCGTTAAAGGGTTACACTGCAAAGAAATAGTAGCCAATGGAAGCTGTATAGATGTTTATTAAATGATCGGACGGTTAGAACTGGCCTGTCTGTTCAGGGCCACGCAGATCAGAAGACGTCTCCAGAAAACGGGAGACAAAAGCTACGCGCTGTCAAAACACAAAACGCAGGGGAAGGGATCGCCCCCACATCTCTAGGATCTAGAGTTTACTTTAATATTTAGTTTCTTACTACGACAGTACTTTACTCCATTGAATACGATATTCACTTGCCGCTCTCGCCCCTCGCTCCTCGAGCTGCGCTTTTAACCCTTTCGCTTCGACAGTTCAGTCCGCCGAAGTGCTGTCACTGAATAGAAGCACGTACCTAAGTACAGATCATCTCGTGAATACCACCTATAAGCGGCGCTCAAAGCGAAAAGGTGAAAAGCACTTAAAGGTGAGTCTTCTTTGTTAATCCACCACACAGATCAAGCGGATCGTCGCTTCGTTTTGAGACTCCGGTTATCACTGTTACGTGCTCATCACTCACGCCATCTCATTGGTAACCATATAGAGCTCACATACTCTTATACAGAGCTATACCTACAAGAGCTAGCTCCAAATAGAAAACAATGCTTGTAAATGACGATCGTAACCAGCGATCGACCTGGTCAATCGTCACGGGATCGAGGCTTCAGCCAGGCACTCGATAGCTCCCCGAGATCCTCGGATCGGTTAATGCGAACATAATTGCCACGAGTATCGGAAACCTCTTTATACCGGCACGCTGTCTTATCGAACAGCCATGCGACGCAGCGTGTCCCCTCGTTTAATTATCCCATGTAATATAATTACTATTTATTCGATCGCGCCGGTGCCAGGTGCTTTCGTTCTTCCATAAACGAGTTCTCTAATTGCAAAACTTGTATACATTTGCCGATCCTCGGGTGCAGAGATAAGAAACGCAGAAGAAGGTGCAGGAGGAGGGAATTATTTTTAAATCCGTTTCCCAGACTGCAGCCATATCGCTTTTTACAAATGCGAATTTTCGTCCGCCCAACTGAGCAGCGTACGCGCTTTCGATAACGCGAATTAACCGAAGACAGGTCCCATTTAAGCGCGTTTAACTTAAGTCCATATCGAGTCGCCACGAATATAGCGTGCTGGTAAATTATCGCATTAAGAGATGGCGCTCCGATCGATGCGAAAATGGCGTCGATATCGCTAAAATGTTAGGACTGTCTAGAGCTTTTACTTGCAGGTATTTCGGATGGAAAATCTCGCAAGATTGACACGGAATCTCTGACCTAGTTTGTTATCTAGACCTAGTCTGTTATCTACCATGTCCTTCGCTTTTCTTCTTCTTATAAATAAATTTTTCAGTGTCTCTCGTCATTCCATTTTCTCAGAGTTTGTCAGAGTTTTATTTCGTTTGCATTCACCAGTCATTTGACAGTAGTAGGTTTAGAGTTAACTTCAAAAATTTCGAAGAATTTTAAATATTCGTGAGCCACTGTTAAGCTTTTAGGTTATTACTGGAGGAAGATAAATCCGTCAGATGGAAATGTTGTTAATATAGTTTATAAGGCCAAGTTGTCATAAATGGGAACTCGCGTGTACAGATGTATAGTAACTAGGAATAAACATAGAGATTTTTTTAATACCAAATGTAACCTTAGGTGAGAAACTCTAAGAATGCAACCACGATGTCAACTGCTCTCTATCACTCTCATCTTGGTACTGCCAAAGAGAGAAACCCCTGTCCACGTCATAGACGACCCTTCTACCGATGCTGAACCTAAACGTCCTTAGGGTAAAACATCTGCTATTTATATTTTTAATATAATTTAGTTACTTGTTCTAACAAAATATCCTAAAATAGTCACTGAGTTTGTTACTAAACTATCTGTACAGTATTTTCAGTAATATCTGTAGATATTTATGTCAATCTCTTTGGTGTACAAGTAGGCTTTGGTTTATACATTTGTAACAATAACACGCTTAACCTACGTAGCTTACACTATAGTGCACCTTGTTACAAGTTCTCTCACTTATCCTGAGTGGAACTGATCATTATTTTATCCTAACCTGTCTCTGTTCCCTTTTGCTCTCTAGATTTATTTTCTTTTTCCCTGTTTCCCTAGCCCAGTTTATAAGCCCTTTTCCAGACTCACGTTCTCCAATACTCTAAGGTCCCGCTGCTTTTCTAACACGAAGAGCATCTCTCCTCCTCTTTTGTTCAGAATTTATTTGCATTCTCCAGGGAACCACACCTTGCTCTCGCCAGCACTTTGTTCTGCAACCTTTCCTTTGTATTTTCACTTATATTTATACACCATGCGGAAACGATAAGTATGTCTTCTCTCAGGTGTCCAAATTAAATAATTACGAATAGAAATTGAGTATCAATGCAACATAGCTCGGGTTAAAATTCTAATTTCTCGTCATGTTAATTAGGTTAACAACGCTTCGAATTGTCATCGTGATTCTTGTCAACTTCCAATGTCTTATCTTACTTGTATTTATTACGAATCACACTTGTATACAGAAGTGCAAAATCGGTTTTGCAAACTCCCTATATTTCCCATGCTCGCTACACATTAAAAAAGAAAATGGCGTCTGTTCGCTAGAACCAATTATGCGAGCAAATTATGCAGCAACGCGCAATTACTAAACAACACTATTATTATTAACCCTTTGTCCTACGATTTAAGATTCAACCCCTCGATGTACCACGGGCTAGACTCGTGATAATCAGTTTTGGCTCGAAAACCCGACCACGAGCCACACACGTTGTTGTAGACCAAAGGGATAATTTAATAAACGCAATAATTCGACATTAACCCATTTGCATCATGGCTGTACTCAAAGTGCCGTGTTCAAGCATCAGCGACGTTCAACTGACGACTAGCCCGTATCACCGCGCGCGTATCAACACCTACTCATAATGGCAGTTAAAAGGATTTTCACAACGAAAGTAAAACTTGTTAAGAATATAATGAACCGATGTAGATGAGATGCTCATAAAAGGGATCAAACGTGATCCGTGGTATATGAAGAATATTCGGCAACTGGTAATGGAAAAAGTCAGTTTGCGGATTTTTCCGCGCTCGGTGATAGGCGACAGTCGCGGGCCCGCGGAATATTCCGCACTCGGTGATAGCCGACAGTCGCGGGCCCGCGGAATATTCCGCACTCGGTGATAGCCGACTGTTGCGGGTTCGCGGAATATTCCGCGCTCGGTGATAGGCGACAGTCGTGGCGCGCGGAATATTCCGCGCTTGGATGCAAATGGGTTAGCTCTATTCTCTCTAACTTTCAATTTTCATGTACACACATCTCCTCTCGTTCATTTGTTCACGGTATCATTTTCACTACGAGCTTTCTCTCTCGCGCACATTGTGCCTCGCTTCATTCATTACAATCAACGAACATTCCGATCACACGCATTCCCGCCTTATCTTCGTCATAAAAGCAGTTCCACACCGCTGTCCCAGGGTTACGTTCTCGCGTTGGTTACGCAATTCCTGGGCAGCAGCCGCGACCTTTAAGCGGTACGTATTGTCGCGGAAATATCAAACGCGAGCCGTGTTACTAGCACCTCTCTCGGTTATTTACAAGCGTGTTGTAAACGTTACACAACGGAACGCCTAAATTTACCATAGCAGCGACTCCTCCGAGTCTCGTGATCCGCCATTTTGGTGCACCGAGGCTTCCTCCGCCGATTCGCGTGCGATCGAGAGCCGAGGATCAACGGGGGATCGTTTATTCTCGGTCGCGAAAATCGATGACACGGTAGTGGACCGCGAAAAATCGCAATTGCGGATCGGAGACGCACCGGTGACGTTTGTCGCGCTCGCGCGGGGAAGGTGAACGCGTATTTCCGAAGCGGCTGACTCAGCCGCCACCCACGCGTCCCGGCGCGGACGCCGCCGCCACCAACACCGGCACGACGACGACCAGCGTCGGCGCGAGATCTCGCGCACGCGGCTCACCTTGCGATCTCGTGCACGCGAGCTTTTTCTTTTTTCGACCCCGGTTACGCAACCGGCCCGCGAGCATTATGCCGATGCGAGCGCGGAAAGAAAGCGGGCAGCGTTTTCTGCCAGGAAAGTCGATTGTTCACGGCCGCTGCTTGCTCGTATTATCGCGGAGAACCTTCGAGTACACGCCGAAATGTGGACGGAGATCGTTTCGAATACACGCGTTGAAGTTCGTGTACCGAGGAATTGCACGAGTAGACGAGTAGACGTGCTGTGGAATTGCGAAAGTGGTCTAATTTAGAAATTTGGAAAGACTGTTTAATCGATTATTCTGTGTTGTCTTCGTTCATATCAGGACGAGAGAACATTGTCGAGGATTTCTTCTTTATTTAGATGATTCTTACTTTTGATGATCACATCGGACAGTGTTTAATATATTAGTAGCTTACGAAAGTATTAGAACGCTATATTTTAAATAAATTTTCTGACCCAAGAATCCGAATTTTAATGAAAGTTTGCGTACACGTAAAGTATAACGAGTTACGCATGCAGTAATTTTTTCGTTGCCAGAAATTGGCATTTGAAGGGGTTTTAACAATTGTTTGATTTTTAAATGAGTTTTCACACTGAGAGATTTTTATTATACAGTGACAGAAAAAAGAAATTAAACACTTAACACATTAAACATTTAAACATTTTACATCGTTAAAAAATTAAACATTTTTTGTTCGAAATATTTTCTTTATCTCATGTCATATCTGTTATGCAGTTACATTAAAAAATTCAGAAATCGGGCTGTAACTTTGAGTAATGATTTAACGCGAAGTAATATCTTCTGTGAAGTAATATGAAGAAATGATTCCACGTGGAGTAATATCTGCAAATAAAAAGAATTGAACTGTGTGTAACTCGTTATGCTTCACGTACAAGTACTTTTTGAGTCAGAGTACTGTTTTAAAATTTGTGCACTGTACACTGTATATGTGTAGGAATTCGAAGGCTACCCCTAAAATTTGTAGGGGTTCAATTTTAATTTTTAAATTCCTACGTGTTAGCGATACCAATACACGTTCAAAATCGTGATCTCTAATTTATACTATTATTTTCACGGTCCATTCTCATTATCTATTTATTTATTAATATAAAATAAAAGATACCTATCGTAGCACATATGTACATATGATACATATGTACATCTTCGATACACGTTCAAAATCGTGATCTCTAATTCGTACTACTACTTTCAGGATCCATCCTAATTATTTATTTATCAATATAAAATAAATAATACCTATCTTAATACACATTTACATCTTCGATACACGTTCAAAATCGTGATTTCTAATTCGTACGATTGCTTTCACGGTCCATTCAGATTATTCATTTATTTCTTAATCTAAAACGACAGAAAATAAAAGGGTGTCTGTTAAAGAAAATAGACATCGTCATCCCCAGAGTTTAACACCGTAGACTTTAACACAAGACACGTTCGCGAGCTCGATCAATTCGATTATATTGCTGTAAGAAATCGAGACAGTTCCGACCTTCGGCATCGGTTTTGGTTGGATGGAGCTCGTTCGTGAGCTACATTGTTGCGTTGCACATTGATCACGGCGAGAAATTACAGCGTGTCAAACGTAATTTGCGACGCAGAGTCGTCTGAAAATAGGTGGAACATCGTGGGAGGTACGTCCTCGATCGAGGGTGTCCCATAAATTACCGATTCTTCCTCTTTTCCATTAAAATCCAGTCGTTTCGAAGACAAACGCCGATGAACGATCTATGCTTCGCAGTGCTGGACTCGGGTCGTGGTAGTGCTCGTGTACCAACGACTAGCTCTGTTCCCCACCGCGTAATTCCTTCGACGCACTCGCTCGAGAAGCCGATCATCGATTGGAAACTAGTCGCGAACGTTCGGTGTCATAATCGGCGACAGGTCGCTATAAATAAACGTTTACGATACATCGATCAACTGGCCAACAGGCGTTAAACGAACCGCACAGCGCGATACCAATTAAAGACGAAAATAAGCGACGGTGGCGAGCGCGAGACCCGTTCATTCGGGAATGTGTTAAAACGCTACATTTGCTCGATGCATTTTAATGACCCTGCGTTTTCATCACTCTACCGTGTCTGACGTTTCTCAGCAAAGAAAAAACCTTTCGAAATATTTCCCTCTCTTCGATATTAATGTCCCTGTTATCCGAATGCTGTCAATGCATCGGGCCCCGCGGGATATCGCGACGCGAGGAACTGGCTAATCGAATTTTGGCGCCGGGACTGAAACCTTGATAATTTCCTATACCTTATTTATTTGCCACCGATTTTGGTTAATATTCGCGAATTAATACGATTATCGTAGGAACCCAACTTTTCGTCGGAACGCGTTCCTCGCTAACAGGGTACTCTAAAATCCCTAGTCGATGGAGGCAGGAAATTCTCAATCTTCAGAGTCAGAGGGATTAACACGGGAAAGTATGGACACAAGTACAGCCGTACTTTCTATCGCGATTTTACTGCAAATCAGCCGTTCCCAAAGCTGGATGCAGCGGTACCAGGGTTTAAATGTACATTCACGCGTTTTACCTGGTTTGGCATGGCTCGGTCGTTATTTAAGAACGGCGTGATCGTGCCAGAGGTAATCTCGACTGACCGTGGCCGTTATCAAACGCGATGGCTGCCCGACGCGACATCGTTATTATTTCAGTTTTCGATCGCAGCCTCCTTGCCGGGTTCGTCGAACTCGCTGTCGTCTGGCATTTGCGCGGCGGCCGGGCCGCACGGTGCGCTAACTCGACGCACTTAGCGCCGCTAGATTCCCCAGGCAGATATTAAAAACAGCTGGACCCCGGGAGCACGGTCGCGCGCACCGTACGTGTCGTTTACAAGCGACGAATTTATCGCCCCTGCAGCGACTTTAAGTACCACCCCGAGTGGCTTCCAGCGAGTCGAACGCCTCGTTGCTTTCGATACGTCCACCGTCCCGCCCCGCGAGGCTCTCGTTGAAAAATTTCACCAGATAAGCGGACCAACGAATGGAACCCGAATGGCTACCGGCGTCGCCCGGAAGCGACGTCGAGCGAATATTTATCGCGCTGTTACCCGGCCCGCCACGAGGTTATCCCGCGCTCGACTTCTCGCTTATTGTTCCTTAAATTCCGTGTAATTGGAATTTATTTCGCGCCCCGTAGCGATTCGTCTCTACGCGTCCTTGCGATTTTAGGTTAATTGGCGCGCGGCCGGAGAAAGCGGCCGCTGCGACATTGTAACGCGTCCCTTTGCAACGCCGTGGCTCTCGAGTTTCAATGACGCGAGACGCCGCATCAGCGCGTGCAACCGTGTCCGGCGAGAATTTCGTTTAGCCGGATCGGGAAACTGGTTAATTTTGTAAGGCGACGAGTCGCGCAACTTGGCATTAACTCTCTACGCCGGTGACGCGAGGCGAACGGGCCGGGCGTCCATCTTGTTTCTATTTACCGCGGCTGGCCGCGCGAGGCGCTACTCTCGCCGCGGCTGAACGCGACGCAGGTAGTCCATCGCGGACGGTAAATCCCCGAGTGAAAGAAGTTTTTATACCCGGAGATCGGGGACAATGCGGCAGCCGACACGCGCGAATGCGATTCAATCCGTTAATTATCCGAAACAGTTTAAAGCACGGTCCAAGAAAACACGTCGCCGGATATCTGGGTCGATCCAGAAATAACCTGAATGCATCCACCCGCTCCTGGCACTCCCCTGACACCGCCGCGCTTCCCGTCGCACACCAGCGGAACACACACGCGCGTGCTCTTCGTCTTCTTCGTCTTCTCGGATTCGTCGACTCTCAATGAAACATCCTCGTCCACCGGTAAGCAGATCGCTCGTTCGTCTCTTTCTCGGCTCGTCTTCCGCGGATCGCTCCTCGCCATCTTTTTCTTCGATCTTTCCTCCCCGGTTCCTCGCTATTCCCGCGCCGGCATCGCTGTCTCAGCCTCGGCCGATTAATTTCCCAGCCGCTGCGCCGCGATAGCTTTTAAATTCGCGCGGACGCGACGTAAAAGCTGCTTCTGGTAATGCACAACCTGCCTCGGCCATTTGTAATGACGCAATTCGCGATTATCTTTTACGAGGCAACCGATTATTTACGAGTCGATGGCCGGCCACGTGAATTATGCCGCGTAGCCACGCGAAAATTACTTAATTTCTCAATTCTTCCACGAGGACCTCGCGTTCGCTCGTTCTGCATTCTCAACTTCGGCGTGTCTTTTATTCCACGCGCCGTGTATTTTAGCGGATAAGAACCAGTCCGCGGATTTCCATCCAGATTTATCTCACCGGAAACAGATATAACTTCGCGCTTACCGCATTTCAACCCTTCCCACACGTTCGAAGATTCCTCTTCTCTTCTCGCGAGGAAGAACAACTTTGTCGACTCGAAATAACCTATTGTAGTTTCTAATCCTTTTCCTATGCAAATCTTCCCGTAGCCAAAGGTTACTACGAACTAGCGTAATAACTTAAGCCTACCGATCCAATCCCTGATCGGCGTCGCGTCACTTTCGTCCCGCGAGGCTAACCCAAACAGACGGCGTCGCGTGTTAAACGTAAAGCGAAACGTCGTGCGCAGCTCCAGCGTGAAAAATAACCACGGTAACCGGGGAGTAAATTATTCGATCGCGGTTTTCCGAGTTTCTTTTCGTAAGCAGGGAACGCGGTTTAAGCAGCAACGGTTATTACGAGAGACAGACGGTTGGCCGGGTGGACAAAGTGGTGCCATATTTTAGGAAGGATTCATGACTAACCGCGGCGTGTCAACCGCGCGACTTTTGCCCGCCGGTATACAAGGAGCTTGCACTTTTGTAATGGCCCGACATTTGTTCGTGCACCGCCGCTTAATTGACCAATTTTTAATGTCGCGCGTCGCGGTATTTAAGGGACGGATCTGCCGGATTCACCGTGGGGCCGCAAAGTACGAGTACATTAGCGGTTAATACGCTGGAAACGATCATTGAACGGCGCGTTGGCTTCTTCAACGTGCGCGACTCCGCGTCCCACGATGCGTCATCCCCGCGAAGGCCGGAATGAAAAATGGGACGATGTTACGGCGCGGCCGGTGTTGCAATAAGGAAATCATTACACTTGTACCGTTCGGGAACCAGGCACATACTTTGCACCGTACGATATCGAACGATTTTTGGTGTATTATTTATACTATCGATTAGCGAATCCGTGTTAACCGTCGCAACGGCGAGTTCCTTTCTCGCGATTCAATCGATCGTCTTTCCCTCTTTAGCTGAGAATTTATGCGATTAAAAGAGGGAAAAAATGAAAGGAGGAGGGATATTTATTCTTGTTATATTTAAGCCCGTGAAATCGCGATGGTTGCTACTTTCATTAACAGTGAGAGGAGAATTAACAATTAAAATTTGATTATGTCTTGAGCAAATAGTCTATTATTTCGTCGTATTTATTTTCATTTCCAAGAATATTTGTAAAGATAGAGAAAATATGAGAAAAAACCATAAAATCATGCAAATAATAGTTAACTTTATTAATAATGAAGGGAGGAGCATTTCAACCCTCCTCGTAACAATTAGAATTCGATTATGTACAAATATCTTGAATAAATATTCTATTATTTAATTTTATTTATTTTCATTTCCAAGAATATTTGTAAAGATAGAGAAAATATGAGAAAATACCATAAAATCATGCAAATAATAGCTTTATTAATAATGAAGGGAGGAGCATTTCAACCCTCCTCGTAACAATTAGAATTCGATTATGTACAAATATCTTGAATAAATATTCTATTATTTAATTTTGTTTATTTTCATTTCCAAGAATATTTGTAAAGATAGAGAAAATATGAGAAAATACCATAAAATCATGCAAATAATAGTTAGCTTTATTAATAATGAAGGGAGGAGCATTTCAACCCTCCTCGTAACAATTAGAATTCGATTATGTACAAATATCTTGAATAAATATTCTATTATTTAATTTTGTTTATTTTCATTTCCAAGGATGTTTGTAACGACAGAGAAAATATGAGAAAATACCGCAAAATCGTGCATTTAATAGTTTCATTAATAATGAAGGAAGAAACATTTCAACCCTCGTAACAATTAGAATTCGATTATGTACAAATATCTTGAATAGATATTCTATTATTTAATTTTATTTATTTTCATTTCCATGGATGTTTGTAATGATAGCAAAAATTCAAGAAAAGTATTCGGCTAAATATTTGTTACCTGAGCTAATTAGGATTCCAGTAGTATGTTAAGTATTATATATGTACACTAGGGTGAGGGCTAATCACCTGTATTTTTCGTACATTTTTATTTCCAATAAAAATACAAATCCGTGCAACTATTTAAGTACACTAACCTTCTGTCAGTGTATAATTTTATCATAAAATAGTTATATCATCACGGTCAAATGACCGATGAATGAAAAGCCAGAGGAATCTATTGTATGTAGGTGTCGACAATGAAGGAATCAATCTGTGTACTCATTAATAGTTACGTGGCATCTATGACTGATAGTACTAGGTACATATTTCTAGACTATTCGCCAAAAATGTATAAAATCACATGTAAATCACGTGCAACAGAATGAAACATGTCGCTACATCCGAGTTGAACTTACACTCCCTTAAAAATCCAACAGAATCTTCAAAAAGGTATGGAATAACAGGAGCCATTGAACGTATGAAGACGAGTGACTAATTGTAAGACGATACCGTTTAAAAGGATCATTTAGGCCAGGTTAAGTATAATATTAAATCGTAAGTAACGCCAAAAAGTCAAGACGCTTTGGCTACCCCTTCGCTCCACAGAAAGTCACCCCTTTTCCTCCGACGGTGCATCGTGGTCCCAAAGCTGGTCTCACGATTCCATCCACCCGTTCCCCCACGTTTCCACCTCTCACAGGTCGAAGATTCCGCGGCAGACAGTCGCGTCCGCCCCATTGCACTCGTACGGCCCCCTTTTTTATTATTACCGCTTTCATTTTTAATTCGCTCGGGCGCAGTTGGCCGCCCGCGGACGGATCGTTTTGCCGCAATTAGTTTGTGGCCGGCGTGCCTCTAAATCGGGCGGCGATCGTAAATTCGCGGCGACACCGTGTCCCGGCGCGGCGTTCGTTCCCGCGAGCGATGCGCCGCGGAAAATTGGAGCGTATCGCGCGACCGGCTGCGCTGTACCGGGTGGTCGCGGAAACCAGCCCTTCGCCCGTCGTCCTTTTGCTCGTGATCGCCGCGCCGATTTTATTCTTGGCACCCCGACTACGCGCCCGACTCGATCATACCGATTCGGTTCCCGGTCCTCCGGGCACCTCTTTTTCTTTTATTCAAATTGCCCGAATTTTTTGCTCCTTCCGTCCAGACGATCCGTGCTATTAATACGGAGATTTTTATTTATCGCCGAACTCGCTGCTTTGTCTCCTCTGGGGCCTCGTTTAGCTCGAGGAGCTTCCCCAATTTCTATCGTCCATCGCGTATCCGACTCTCTGTCTTCCGAGAACTTTTCGGTTGCATCGACAAGAGGAGGAAGGGAAGATTCTGTTTTAAAAAAGAAAACAAGGAGGAAAATATAGTAATCGTTTATAAAATTTCGTTACTTAGTAACCGGGTGCCATCTTGCGTTCACCATTGCGCTGGAGATCGACGCGTGTGAATGATTACATGTTGGTTATCACAGTGCGTGCATCGACAATATATTCGTAATAATATTAATACAGTGTAAGGAATTTGAGGACGAGTATCGTAGAAACGCGGAGAAATTCCCTTCGCGAGATAATTCCCAGCGAACGGCCGCCATCTTGGTTGCGCTATCGCGTTGGAGATCGTCACGTGTGAATAATTACACGTGGGTTATCACAGTGGGCGGATCGTCAATGTCTTCGTAATAATATTAATAGAGTGTGAAGAATTCGGAAATGCGGAGAAATTCCCTTCGCGAGATAATTCCTGGCGAATGGCCACCATCTTAGTTCCACTATCGCGTTGGCGATCGACGCGTGTGAATAATTACACGTAGGTAATCACATTGGGCAGATCGTCGGTATTTTTGTAACGATATCAATAGAGTGCAAAGAATTCGGGGACGAGTATTATAGAAAAGCGTCGTAATTCCCTTCGCGAGATAATTCCCGGCAGACCGCCGCCATCTTGGTTCCGCTATCGCGTTGGCGATCGACGCGTGTGAATAACTAGACGTAGGTAATCACAGTGGGCAGATCGTCGGTGTTTTCGTAACGATATCAATAGAGTGCAAAGAATTCGGGGACGAGTATCATAGAAAAGCATCGTAGCTCCCTTCGCGAGATAATTCCCGGCGGACCGCCGCCATCTTGGTTGCGCGCTAACGCGTTGGCAATCGACGCGTGTGGATAACTAGACGTAGGAAATCACAGTGGGCAGATCGTCGGTGTTTTCGTAACGATATCAATAGAGTACAAAGAATTCGGGGACGAGTATCATAGAAAAGCGTCTTAATTCCCTTCGCGAGATAATTTCCAGCGAGCGGCCGCCATCTTGGTTCCGCTATCGCGTTGGCGATCGGCGCGTGTGAATAACTAGACGCAGGTAATCACAGTGAGCAGATCGTCGGTGTTTTCGTAACGATATCAATACAGTGCAAAGAATTCGGATACGAGTATCATAGAAACTTAGAAATTCGCTTCGCGAGATAATTCCCGGCGCGCAGCCGCCATGTTGGTTGCGCTATCGCGTAGGCGATCGACTCGTACGAATAATTACACGCGGGTCGTCAAAGAAGGCGGCTTCCGTGAAATTAATCTCGGCATTATTACCACGGTGACGTCTCAGTGCCGCTTTATTTTCGACGTGCCGGCCGACCCACTCGTTACAAGTAAATCCGGCCGGGGCTGTTAACACCTCCCAGCCTCGAGTGTAATCGCCGATCTAACCGTTCCGGAACTCGTGCTATCGACGCAACGTCTTCGTGAGAGCCGCCGTTAAACCCTCCTTTCTGACTGATTTACGCGATCGTGATGCTCGTTCGACGAGAGTGGCTCGATTCAATTAGCGGCGATCTGGTAAAGGCACCTCGAACCTCGAATTTCTGTGCGATTGCTCGCGAGGTTGTTAAATTAAAAGAAAAAGCAAGGGAAATAAGGAACCCGCGTTGATTTATCGCGCCGCGATGGCTGACTTTTATGAAGATTTCGGGAGATTTAGAAGGCCGAGGTTTTGTTTCCACACTTAAGCATCGAGGAAGACATCTTGCTCGGGCAGCTGAATTTTAGTGGATGTTAATCACACGGAATAACTGACACAGCCAATCGCATATTTTCACGAGATAATCGATTCACTCGTGACAGCGCAGACGCGCGTAATTCAAAACCGTTCTACGTCCCTTTGCTCGCTCCACGACATCCCACTTTGAAAATATCGTGCAGCGATAATTGGATTCGAATCGAAGTTTAGCAATGCTGAACGCTATTGAAAGCACGCGTACCTCGTGCACGAGTGTTACCCGTGGCGTAATATTCATTTTCTTCATCGCATACGTTCGATCGACAGCCATTGAGATGTTATCAATGGACGAATGGATATCTCGCGCGGATTGACTGACGTCCCTCCTAATTACCTCGAAGACGTCCGTCTTTCTACCGAACGGAATTATTTCCTAGTTGCCATCTTGATCTCGGGCCCCCCTTTTTTCACGCGCTGCCCTCGCGTGGCGCTTTCGAAATTTCCATGTGTCGGAATACTGCAGTATAATCGATAATAATCGATGTAATCGTGACATCTCTGATTGTCGATACACGCTGTGTTTACATTAAATAACATAATCATTCTTGGCGTATGTTATTTCTCTTCTATGCCAATTCGCGATTGTTCTTTCTTCTGCAGACTGACACGAGGTGTAGATGTGATTGTACATTTAAATCCATGGTACATGATAATAACGAGTTACAGAATTACGGTATCGAAAAAATGGCGCCTAAGAACGGGTCGAGTGTGAGGAATTAACACGTTCGTCGCCCAACGCGATTCGGTCGAGTTTCTCGCGGGGCCCAAGTCCTACTGTCTGAGCGCTAGAACGTTACCGGACTGATGATTCGGACGGGTCTAGTACAGACACCGCTCGTTAGATGTCGGTCAATGGACCCTATTTACAATTTTCCATTTCCTGTATAAATAACGAGATGATAGAACAGAGTAGCAGACTTGGTAAAGTTTTACCAGTCATAAACATATTGACAGACAATTATGAAAAATGTAAAAGAACTACGACCTATTTTTCCAATTGTCCAAAATCACTTTGAATGTGTTTAGATTGTTTTAACGAATACCACGCGACATAGTATAATATAATATTTTATCCTAAATATAAATGAACAAAAAGTATAATATAATGTGCATATTTTTCATATTTTTATGCTGTAGGTCCTGTATTTATAATTCAGTGCTTATTTTATTAAATTCCTGATAAAAATCCAGCTGAAAATCCTATTTAACTTGAACAAGAAGAGCGTCATCCATATTTGGGTGACGGGGCCCCCACGGAAGCATACTCGTCACCCAGATATGGGTGACGCGGCGACGAACGTATTAACCCTTTGCACTTGACGATTTTCTGGCTAGAGAAGAGTAGAAAATCAAAGATACAATAGAATTGTAGAATTATTTAGTTTCTATACCTTGCACACTGCTACATTACATTAAATTTGATATATTAATTAATATCGATCTTCCAAATTTTATGAAATCTTGACTGAGAGTCATCTCTCGAGTGCAAAGGGTTAAAATAGATTTATAGATAGGTTTTATCTTCTCATCTAGCAATCCAACTCGACGATTTACAAGAGTTTGAATACTAAAATTCTGCTTCCTCGATATTCCATACGTACGTATACTTTCACCTCGGTTCAGGCCCTACTCGCAATTTGCGAAATCTCTCTCGGCGAACATGCAGATATCATCTCGACGGTTTCCTCACCCACACCGTGTTATCTCGGAGCGTGCACGTCGGAGATATTTCCTCGCGCGTGGTGTGTCGACAAAAAGGAGGAAAAACTGTTAACGAGACAGCGTCGAGATCGTGCCGGAATCTCGTCGCCAGTGGCGACACCACGGATGCGATAATTTATTAGATAAGAACGGCTCTCTTTCGAGCCGCGGTGGCCGCGGCAGCGCGAAAAGGGATGAGATGAAGTCGTTAGAAAAACATCCCCCGAAACGGCTGTCTCTTTGATTCACCGTTTCCTGCGCTCTCGCCGACCGATTTCGTTGTATTTTCGTCTTCGCTTCCACGATTCGTTCGCCCTCCCTTTGCCGTGTGCTTTCCCTCCCGCGACATCCACCGTCTTACTTTCCGTCTCGGTGCTCCATCCTCTCTGTCTCTTTTTCGTAGCTTCCAGCGCACTCCGTACCTCGTCCACGCGCCCAAGAAAAACATTTCGGCTGTCGCGGCGCGTAAAGGCGGACGCACAGTCGAACGCGCATGCGCTCTCGCGCGACACCGCCGCGTATATCACCGGCCTCCTGATCCCGGTTTCTCGCCACCAATCTCTCCAACGGACATTCGTAACTCGAGGTAGAAACGAAACCCGGCTGTATAATTCTTTTGATTTATGTCGCTTTTTCTCTTCGGAGATGTTGGGTAAAGAGGAAAATTCGAATGGAGGGAGGAAGGAGGTGGGGTTGTTATTGGAATTGGGAGATTGCTACAGTGACTTATGCATCGACCTG
>NW_016908915.1:481585-537306 GCF_001483705.2 Eufriesea mexicana
GACGGGGCCCCCACGGAAGCATACTCGTCACCCAGATATGGGTGACGCGGCGACGAACGTATTAACCCTTTGCACTTGACGATTTTCTGGCTAGAGAAGAGTAGAAAATCAAAGATACAATAGAATTGTAGAATTATTTAGTTTCTATACCTTGCACACTGCTACATTACATTAAATTTGATATATTAATTAATATCGATCTTCCAAATTTTATGAAATCTTGACTGAGAGTCATCTCTCGAGTGCAAAGGGTTAAAATAGATTTATAGATAGGTTTTATCTTCTCATCTAGCAATCCAACTCGACGATTTACAAGAGTTTGAATACTAAAATTCTGCTTCCTCGATATTCCATACGTACGTATACTTTCACCTCGGTTCAGGCCCTACTCGCAATTTGCGAAATCTCTCTCGGCGAACATGCAGATATCATCTCGACGGTTTCCTCACCCACACCGTGTTATCTCGGAGCGTGCACGTCGGAGATATTTCCTCGCGCGTGGTGTGTCGACAAAAAGGAGGAAAAACTGTTAACGAGACAGCGTCGAGATCGTGCCGGAATCTCGTCGCCAGTGGCGACACCACGGATGCGATAATTTATTAGATAAGAACGGCTCTCTTTCGAGCCGCGGTGGCCGCGGCAGCGCGAAAAGGGATGAGATGAAGTCGTTAGAAAAACATCCCCCGAAACGGCTGTCTCTTTGATTCACCGTTTCCTGCGCTCTCGCCGACCGATTTCGTTGTATTTTCGTCTTCGCTTCCACGATTCGTTCGCCCTCCCTTTGCCGTGTGCTTTCCCTCCCGCGACATCCACCGTCTTACTTTCCGTCTCGGTGCTCCATCCTCTCTGTCTCTTTTTCGTAGCTTCCAGCGCACTCCGTACCTCGTCCACGCGCCCAAGAAAAACATTTCGGCTGTCGCGGCGCGTAAAGGCGGACGCACAGTCGAACGCGCATGCGCTCTCGCGCGACACCGCCGCGTATATCACCGGCCTCCTGATCCCGGTTTCTCGCCACCAATCTCTCCAACGGACATTCGTAACTCGAGGTAGAAACGAAACCCGGCTGTATAATTCTTTTGATTTATGTCGCTTTTTCTCTTCGGAGATGTTGGGTAAAGAGGAAAATTCGAATGGAGGGAGGAAGGAGGTGGGGTTGTTATTGGAATTGGGAGATTGCTACAGTGACTTATGCATCGACCTGAATCACTTACGGGTGTATTCTTGACTTTCGGTTGCCAAATAAAATTGTAAAAATCGATGTTTAGTCGGATTTGGTACGATATAAAGTGATTTTATAAGTTCATCCATTGCGGTCCACGTTGAGTACTTGAAAACGCGATTTGAGATTCACTATACTTTTGTCATATTTATGTATAAGAGATCTTGTTATATTATTGCAAATAATTTCGTCGATTTTATAACAGAGAAGCTTCGAATTGTTATTTCCTTATGGCAAAGAAACCAACAAGGGAAGGGGATAATTTAAATATTTTTTTATACTTAAACCTAGTCTGAACAAAAATGGTTATCTTCAAATTTAGAAAAGAATATAAATAGAAAAATTTTCTAAAATATATCCGCGAAAACGTACATATCGAAATAGTAAATTCGGAGTTGACAACAATAGGGTTAAGAATTTCTTAAAATTGATAAAGGGCTACAAAACTCGATATATTTTACGCGGAGAATATACGTGTACACTGCAATAAATTCAGGAAATCTTTATGCATTCGACAATGGAGATGTAAAATAGATAACGTGAGACATATCTGGGCTATAATCTTAGTAGATAGTACGTTGTCTCGTCGCTGCGAGTGACGGCGCGCTACTGCTGGAATTCGGCGTTCCCCCACCCACGCGTCTTCCCCCTCCCCGAGCGCATATCTCCTCGAACGATTCCCGCCATTAGAAAGACCGAATACACGCTTGGACGCTAACAAACGTATACGATTCTATAAACCAGCGTAACGGTATATGCATTAAAAATTACACGCCGTGGACCATATCCCATAAACGAGCGCGATAGCCCCGAGAAGTTGCAAATTCACTGTCCATTCTGGATCACGCACGCCTATTCGCGTCCACGGCTGCGTGCCCGCCCAGGTGTGTACCCGCCCTAAGGCGCACGTGCATTTCTACGCGTAGATTTATGCAGCGAACAGAGGCGAGGGTACGTAGGCTTAACGAGAGTCACTATGACCTACTTACCAATGCACAGCTCGCTTAAATAACGCGTTAATCGAACCTCCGTTGAAAATTAGACGTCCGATCTTATCTCGCTCGAGGGTACATTCGTGATAAAAAGAGAAAAGGTGGGGAAAAAGGGAAAAAAGGTGGAGAAACACGAGGTATTCGCAAGAACGAACGAATTGGTTCGAGGAGGAACAGAGAAATCAGAGTATCCGGTGCAACTTCGGTTTCAACGAATTTAATTGGGATTCCCTTCCGCGGGCCCCGAAAACTGGACCTTGCCTCCTTTAAGGCGCTTCTCCGTCGCATACCGCGGGGACACGCGTTGCCACGGATCGTCCGGCGGCTGAGAGGGGAGACGAGAGGAGGGGACCGAGGGGAAGAAAAATAAATCCCCGTGAGGAGAGAACAGAGTGGCTCTCCTCGCGCCTTTATCTCTCGTCATCACTTTCTCCTCGCCGCGTGATTTACGCTGCTCTTGTCTTCCTTAATTAGGTTAAGGCTCTCTCGTGGCGCTGCTTTGCATCCGGAGACGAAGAGAAAAGGAGGAGTACCCCGCTTCCGATACGACCGCGAAATCCACTCCGACACCCTTGTTAAACATTAATCGAGGCGCTGTTCGCATTGTACCACGCCGCAACGATTTATGCCCCGAACCGCGAGCTCTTTCGGGCAAACGGCTTTTCAGAGAAATTTATTACATATTTACATCGGTCCTTCCTCGCAATGCCGTTGTAACGACGTTGTTCTCTCCTCGCGGTGAAACGTGTCTTTTTTACATGACGGTCCAAGAATGGTATCGCTCGAGTTTCGGTAATACTCGTCGTAAGGTTCGCGCCAAGGACTTATGTCATCTTGCACCGAGACAATGTTTCCATCCCCAAAGATTGTACGATGGTTAAGATATAGATCGATCCAAATTATAGCGTCTTCCATCTTTACAACATTTGTTACGATTTATGGATCTGAGGAAACGTAACGATGTCAATCGTGCTGGGTACAAGCAGTTATAGTGACTTTTTATGGCTCACTTGCAGAGTGAATTGCTGAATAGTGGGCTCTGGGTAAGTGGGTGTACCTCTTTACCGAAAATCATAGAGTTTGTCATTATAGTTTCATTTATACTTGTTGTCAATTTCGTCGTTTGTCTTTGTTTCCATTGTTAGGGTACTGGAAATGCGAGATTCTTTCTTATCAATCTTATCTAATAAACCTATTTCGTCGTAAACCAATTTCATAAGATAAATTGTACGATGGTTGATGATACCGGTCCAGCTAATCGCGTCTTTCGTATTTACAAAATTGTCAATTTGAGGATCATAGAGAAAATAACGATGATGTCAATCATATTAGGTAGAGACATTTAAGGTTTCTTTATGGTTCACTCGTAGAGTCTATGAGCATCGACAATAATCATAGCAAACTGTGGGCAGTATAGATTTAGTTTGGTTTCAAACCAAGAATTGTAGAGTACTCGTGTCATTATCGTTGTATTCCTGAAGTTTACTATTTAAACTTGCTATCAGTTTCGTCGTTTGTCTTTATTTTCATTACTATAATACTGGAAACGCAAGATCCCTGCTTACCCATCTTCTCTAATAAACTTTCCCCATAAACCGATTTTATAAGAAAAATTGTACCATGGTTGATGACACCGATCGAGCCAAACGCGTCTTTTATCTTTACAAAATTGTCATTTTGAGGATCACAGGGAAAGTAACCATGGTGTCAATTATACTGGGTACAGACGCTTGAGGTTTCTTTATGGTTCACTCGCAGAGTCTATGAGTATCGACAATAGCCATAGTAAACCGTGGGTAGTATAGATTTAGTTCGAGAATTGTACTTAGATTACTCGTGTCATTACCATTTTATTTTTGATGTTTGTCATTTAAAGTTGCTATCAATTTCATCGTTTGTCTTTGCTTTCTTTACTGTAATAATGGAAATACGAAATCTCTGTCTACCGATCTTCTCTAATAAACTTTCACCATAAAGGAAAATTCTACGAAAAATGGAAAAATGGAAAATCCACGGACTTTTGCTAATAATAGCAAAGCTATAAATTTCGAATTTCGAGGATAGAAATGTGAGTTTCGAAGTTAGTATAGTTCAGTGGTGCTGTTTAGCTTCGTCTAGGCGATTTCTATGAATCTTCGTAATTCCTGTCGTCGCTATAGCCCGTAAATCTTTCCCTGTCCAGGTGTTTTTCTCACAACATCCACGATGGCCAATAAAAAATATAGCAGGAGGATTGGCATCGTTTTAAGTAGTATACGCCTTCTACGTCGCGGTTGGTCGGCCATTGCGTAGTTGCAGCCGTCGAAGGCCGTTCTAGGTCGTTCGGTAGCCGCCACTAGGCAATGCTTCTCGCGCTGCTTACCTTACGCAGCCGATTCGACGTGACTTTTGTCCTTGCCAGGATTGAGAACGCGATTCGAGCCGATCGAAACCGATCAAGATCGTTCCGTCCATTGTATCGCGTGGAGATCGTTCCGCTTCGTCTGCGGTATCGATACGTTTCGCTCGTTAGCACGCGTTCCAGCACGCGCAGTCCACAATTTTTCTTACAACTTTTCTTCTTTTTCCCCGTCTTTAATTCCAGTCTATTTTCTCCACGCGGCAATCGATAAATCAGTACGCGATTATCAGGGTTGTCGAGAGTACCATTCAATGTCTGCAATATTCCCTTTTCTTTTTCTGTTCAACCCTTTCATTGCCAAATGTAATTCACGTATTTCGCTCAGGGCGTAACGGGAGTATTTTTAACATTCGAAGCGTGTAGTGGTGAAATAATTATTAATTGGTGATGTAAGACAACATTCTTACCCAATGTGGCGTTTATTTTAATGGCAGTCATTGGAGGCAATTCTGGTGCTCTTGGTAACGATTGACAATCGATTAACTGTCAATTTTTATTCAATTTTTATAATTGTAAATAGTTCAAGCGCTCTGGTCACCAATGATTATTGTGGCGCCTTGGCAATGGTTGACAATTGACTATCAATTTTCATTCAATTTTTAAAATTTTAAGCAGTTCAAACACCCCGGTCATCACTGACCACTGTGACGCCTTGGTAACGATTGATAATCGATTAACTGTCAATTTTCATTCAATTTTTATAATTGTAAATAGTTCAAGCGCTCTGATCGCCAATGATTATTGTGGCGCCTTGGCAATGGTTGACAATTGACTATCAATTTTCATTCAATTTTTAAAATTTTAAGCAGTTCAAACACCCCGGTCATCACTGACCACTGTGACGCCTTGGTAACGATTGGCAATCGACAAACTGTCAATTTTCATTCAATTTTTACAATTGTAAGCAGTTCAAGCGCTCCGGTCACCAATGACCACAGTGGCATCTTGGTAACGGTTGACAATTGACTGTCAGTTTTCATTCAATTTTTACAATTGTAAGCAGTTCAAACACCCGGTCATCAGTGACCACTGTGACGCCTTGGTAACGATTGGCAATCGATAAACTGTCAATTTTCATTCAATTTTTACAATTGTAAGCAGTTCAAGCGCTCCAGTTACCAATGGCTATCGTGGCGTCTTGGCAATGCTTGACAATTGACTGTCAGTTTTCATTCAATTTTTACAATTGTAAGCAGTTCAAACGCTCCGGTCACCAATGACCACAGTGGCACCTTGGTAACGATTGGCAATCGACAAACTGTTAATTTTCATTCAATTTTTACAATTGTAAGCAGTTCAAACGCTCCGGTCACCAATGACCACAGTGGCATCTTGGTAACGGTTGACAATCCTCTGACTGTCAATTTTCATTCAATTTCTATAATTGTAAGTAGTTCAAGCGCTCCGGTCATCAATGACCACCGTGGCGTCACAGGACAAACCGTGGCCGGTCACATACAACCAACGTGACAGTCAAAGTGTTAAGCAAATACGTCTATGAACCCACTTCTCTCTATGTATATAAGAAATTAAAATAGCACAGAGCATATGTGAATACAGAAGTTAGAAGATCGATAAGAAAAATTCATATTTATAAAGACCTGTACCATTGGTATTTCACGTAGAAAACACTCAAGCGTATGACAATTAAACAACTCGTAATTCCATCACAGTTACCATAAAATTTACCAATTCGTCGATTTTTGGAAAATTTCACCCTTTTCTCGGTTTAACGTACATCTCACCCTCTACCCGCTCGCGGTTCCCAGCCTAAAGAAGCACGAGACGTTGACGACGTAACTCGAAATCGACTGTGTTTGAGGAGAAACCTGTCGGTGATTGCGAAAGCACCAGTCGAGCGGATTGTTTTGGACGCTGTCGGTAGTAGCCACACGGTGGACACACGGGACGGTGACGAGGAAAACTTCGAAATTTATTAACTCGTACAGTACGTTCTTGCACGCGCTGCGTAGCCACCCAGGTCTCGGTGAAGCGTACTTTCGTTACTTTCTCGTCCGGTCCCCTTTTTCCCGCCGGCTCGCGCGGAGCTACGCGGCTTATGCCCGCTCGTTTATTCGCCGGTCGCGCGATAAAACTCGCGCGGGGCCGAGGCGGTACGCCTGCCATCGGCTCCCGCGAGGGGCACCCTTTTCATTTAAACTGGCTGCCGCTCGTAAGAAATAATGCTGGAAAAAAACCCGCCCGCAGATACACTCCCCTTTTAACGATCGCACTTAACCGCGCCTTTTCGCGCTGACGCGCGCTGCTCGCGAAATTTGCGATCGCGAGCGACCACGCTCCGGGTATAAATACGAAACCTTTAGCAGCGATGCGCGCTCTCGAGTTCGTTCTCGGTCAACTGGCTCGCCTGTTTCATCTCTTTTCCCTTTCCCCATCTCCCTCCTTTTCTTCCTTTCTTTTCTCGAATAAAACTTTGAAGTTTCCTTAAGCACTGGTATAAATTTCGCGTTATTACGCGCGGTTCTCCGCTTCGTTTTCGCTGCTTCCGCGCTCCGGTACTTTCCTCAATTAGGCACCGTTCGTCGATCCGAATTTTTTCTGGGATACCGTATTATTTTTCTTTCTTTCAAATTTCTTTCACTGGGTGAGGATTTCCATTTATTTGGTCCGAAGAAAAAGAATTTTCGTCGATTTCCATATTCCATTCGTTCTTCTCTATTGCTTATGAATTACGCAACGGTGCATACTCTCGTAATGGAATGTGACGTTAGTGGTCGTCGATTTTTCAATTTTTCTATAGTCGTGTTTGGAGGTTGGATGAACGGAGACGAGACTGCTCCTATCGACCTCGAGCCACATCGTTCCCATTGTTTACAAATAGCATAACGAAATAGCCCCGACAGACAAGTCCGCGAGTATGCTCGAATTCACAAACCGCACTCGTAAATCTTTCCTGTTATACGCGAATGACGTTACCGTTTTCACCACGCCGTACCCAAGCTGCTCCAGAAACGAACGTTTCAGGGTGGTTACGTAATTCCATCTAGATCATAACGAGCGAGCGATACATCATAGCTGTGCAACGCTCTCGAATGTTTGACCGGTCAGTCCGTGACAGAGCCATCGCCGATGGCGTCTATTTTCCGCGTTTCAGCGGGCAACCGAGGCACCGACACTGTCTATGGTCAACTATAAAGGCCATCTGTTCGCTTTTAGAGTCCCCTTTATACCGGCGGTGACGTCACCACGCGCACAGATAAACGAAGACGAACACCCACTCGCCGTTGCTATCGCGCTCACCTTTTACTCCCCCGATCGCATATTCCTCTCCGGTACAGCCAGGCTCAACACCCAGTTCTCTATTCGTCAAATTTCGTTTTAGCCAGCCGCGTCGTCTGACGGCCCTGTGCTATACGAGCAGGATTTAACGACCGTTCGTCTAATCTTCGCTAACCGGCTTTTCGAGGAATCTTTCGCGCGGCTGGAGGTGCTTTTGGCACGGATAACGCGGCTGGATTTATTGTCATTCGTAAATCAATGGTTACGCCAGTTTCCGCCGGTTTTACGAAGCGTTCCCGCGCTCGCTGCACGTGATCCTCCGAGATTTGGCTGAGATTCGTGCGCCGCCATCGTCGAGGACGTTGCATTTAAATTCGTCTCTTATCAATCGCGCAGAAGTCGATCGCGAGTAACCATTAACTTAAATACCTCAAATTTTCCTCCACAAATTTTTATTTTCACGTGTGCTTCTAACGTATTGTCCTTATGGGTTACTGAATTAGATGATTTACTCGCGAGCATCTCATAATCTCATCTTTCTCGTCCTCGAGGACGTAGCATTTAAATCTGTTTCTTATGAATCTCGTAGCAATCGATCCCGAGTAACCATCGACTCGAGTACCCCAAATTTTTCACTCTTTCATTTTATTTTTCAGCTTGCTCCTAACATAGTGTCGTTCTGGATTATTAAATTAGACGATTTACTCGCGCACAGTTCATAATGTCTCTTTTTCGTCCTCGAGGACGTAGCATTTAAATTTGTCTCTTATCAATCTCGTAGCAGTCGATCGCGAGTAACCATCGGTTCGAGTACCCTAAATTTTCCACCTTTTCGTTTCATTTTCGCGCTTCTAACGCAGTGTAACACAGTGTAACGTAATGTCCTCTTGGGTTATTAAATTAGATGATTCACTCGCGAGCAGTTCATAACCTCATCTTTCTCGTCTTTGAGGACGTAGCATTTAAATTTGTCTCTTATCAATCTCGTAGAAGTGGATCGCGAGTAACCATCGACTCAAATACCCGAAATTTCCCATTCTTCCATTTTATTTTCGCGCGTGGTTCTAACATAGTGTCCTTCTGGGTTATTAAATTAGATGATTTACTCGCTCGAATTTGTTGGAAGCCTTTTCTCGACTGCGATTCGACGTTCGAACGCGATGCCGAGTTTTGGCAGTCCCTCTTATGAGATGACCTCGTTCTTCCTCTACTACGTACATCAAACTTTTCACCCTAACCGATGCATACTACCCTCGAATCGCGAATCGTTTATCAAAATATCACAGCTTCCAAGTAAGTCGAGACATGACCCTCGAAAAGGAATATAAAAATAGGAAAAATATCGACCCCGAGAGATGGCGTCGGAAGACACCCCGATTCACCCCCGGAAGAGTAAGAGCTCCTCTCTAACGTGGAGCTAGCCGCGAGCTAGAGAATTAGTCTGCCGCGAGCGCCCCGCGGCGGCGTTCCAGCGAGTTATCCCTGTTTCACGTTGGCCCGCAGCCAGGCGTCCCGACGCTTGCCGAGAGGGTGGACCGAGTCCGGCCGAAGACGGCGTCCCGGCGTCGAGCGTCCGTCAGTGCGTGTGTGACATGGCTGCGAGGCGCTACGGCGACCTAGACGCCCTCCACCTCGCGATGTGAACACACCCGCAGCGTCCTCGAACGATCGCTGAACGACCCCACACGTTTCTCTCCACGTTCCTTCTCTCTCTCTCTCTCTCTCCGTCGACGACCTAGTCGCGTGGTCCTGCGTCGCGACGCCGACCGTTCTCGTCGCGACGGCACAGTTCGGTGCACCGTGATCGGATCGCATGTGACCCACGACCTCGTCCCCGGGATACGCTCGAACGACGTGCAAGCTCTTCGATAGTTGCAACTCGATCATCGGTCAGCGTACTCGAAGACTCGCCTCGCGAGGCGAGCAGCCAGGAACCAGCCGTCTCGCGCGAATTCTGTTTACGTTTCGAGGACAGTGTCTTCGGGGTTGCGGCTGACACCGCGAACGCTCACGTTGGTCTTGGTCAGAGTGCGCGAGAAAGTGCGTAACCGTTGACTAATCGGAGATCCAAGACTCTCCGTCTGTACCCTGGTCGGAGAAGGGGTCCGAAAAGTTGGGAAGTGAACGTTGCAAGTTTCAAAGTGACGTAGATCGTCTCTCGGTGGAATCGTCAGGGTCTCGATGAGATGTCGAGGACAGGAAGAATCACGCGTCAGAGGATGCGGCGAGTCGAGTGGTCGGGTCTGATCGCCTCGCCTTAGGAGTTCGAAAGTGTCTTCGTGGTGTCTCGCGGAAACGAAGCCAACGTACCATTCCCGAAGCGAGACGATGTTGCATTCCCTGTAAAGAAGTCGTCGAGGAGAGTCTCCCTCGACGTTGTACATAGATGCTCACTGACCGTGGACCACAAGTACACTCCTATCGACTGGACCTTCGTAGGCTAAGCACCGTGTAGTACGTTAATTAAATTAAATCAATCGAGTGAAATCCTCGCGTGTTGGGACGAAAGGTGCGACTCAGTGACGTTCGAGTGGACACGTCCTCCTCTTTCACGTTCGTTTCGGTTATCGTATCTCGATCAAAGTCGGGGACGATCCCTCGGGATTCGCAGGCTCTCGTAGATCGAGTGGTTGGTTGCTCGGGACAGGGGTGATCGTCGCGACGGTATCGACGCGAGAGTTCCGATCGATCGGATGACACATCCGCGGCGAGATAAACATGTCAGTGAAGTGTCCCGAAATGCTGGCGGTTTTAGCGGGTGATCGACGTTATTCGGGATTTTCAGTGATCACCGAGCCGCGCCAATGATCGGACTGGCCAGTGCGTGTAATCCGCTGGGGGCGCTTGTCAAGATCGTTTCGGCTGTCGTGGCTTGACAACCGCCTGGACAAGTTATGTCGGGCCAGTGACGCCAGCAAAAGTTTGGAGAGAGGCCGATGCGTCTGTCGACGAAACGGTGGCTTCTACTCCGCTCGAGTGAACAAGAGGAAGACAACGACGAAGCAGAAGAAGAAGAAGAAGAAGAAGAAGAAGAAGAAGAAGAGCAAGAAGAAGAAGAAGAAGAAGAAGAGGGGCGTGCTTGAGAGGAGCGCGTGCAGCTCGTTCGACCTGCTCTCTCGTCGTTTGCACGCGTGCAGCTCCCTGTGGTGTGCACGTGCGTGGCTGCGTGCGTGTGTATAGTGCAGGAACCGACGATGGAATATCGGTGAGGTCACGAGGTCACCGCAGAATGCCTGAGCCGAGGGCGAAGCGCTGTAAACACTGTGACGGTACGGCACCACTTGGCCGCGACGGGTGTGCGGCTTTCTGCACTGCGCACGGGGAACACTTGCTCCGTTTCTAACTCCAACGGTCCAACCCTCTTCGCTAACCACGCATTAATAAAGTGTTTTTACGCCATCCCTCTTAATCTTCTACTTTAACCCTCGTTAACCCTCTGCTCTAGTTCACCCGTCAGCTCGCGTTCCGAGCTGTTAGGTGTTCCACACGTTTGTCGATGTTTGTGCCGTGTGACGATGTTGTTAACGATCAATGGATTTGTAACCAGGAGTAACACCGTTTTTGCATGACGTTGCTTTCTTTTGTTTCTTTTTCTCGCTAGATGGAGTCTCGAAGATAGCCGTATCTTCGTTTGACAGCGAATAGGCTCGGGATTACCGTATTAACGTCGGATACCGTGAATACCATCGGTATCTACGCGAACTTTGGATTCGCAACGAAGCTTTTATACACTTTATAACGAGCCACGGTTGCATTATTCGCCCGATAAAACGTATCTCGTCAGAGACGGCGTTTAGCGGTGAGAAGATAAGCAGCGGAAAAGTATGGTTAAATTGGCCGCTCGTCGGATTGTATCCCATGGTGTTTGAGGAAAGCCAGATGGCGGGGTCGTAAAACGGGCGAAAAGTTGAGTTTCCGGCGAAAAATCGGCGTTAATTAAGGCCACGGGAGAGGCCATTTTATCTGTGGGTCATTTATTCCGCGGCTGTGGCCGGACACTTGGACCAGGCTTGAGGCAGACCAAGGCGAACGCACATAGCGCATTCCAATCGGATGGCAACCACGTCCAACTACATTCCCCTCCGCTTCACCCTCGTCTCTCGCCTTCCCTCTTCTTTCGTCTCTCGCGCTCCACACCGCCAGTATTTTTATCCTCGGTTATTCACCCTCTTATCTGCGAATAGAGGCGCCCCTTATCCACCTGGATTCATGCCTTCTTTCCGTGTCGTTTCTTATCCTTTCCCTTCTAGAACGCTTACGGTTCGTCCGATCCAAGTCCGAGCTGCTCTCGTCTCGACGATCCTTCAATTTTCTTCCTTTTCCTTTTCTCTTTTCTACTTTCTCTTCTTTCTTATCCCACGTGCCGATCGGGGTTGACGATAAGCGAAAATTCGCCCCGCGCGCGCGTTCCAAATTCAACCTAACCTAACCCAGCACGTAACCACGTCTTCGATTTTCTTCTTTTATTTTTATTTTTATTTTTATTTTTCGTCGACGTCTCGACGTGGAAGACGAGCGGGAAGATTCGTGGTTCAGGCGATGCGAGTGGAGAGGAGAGTAGCGACACGTTCGCGCGCGAAAACGCTCGATTCACCGGATATTTGCGGAATCGAGCTCAGTGTCAAGAGAAGATGTTAGTGCCCGGCGGTTTATTTGAATTTCTTTCCCGATCGATCGTCTATGCAAACAGCGAAGCGGTCGGGAATGGTAACGATCACTTGGGGTATTGGCCTACATTTTTTCCCGGCCGATTTCGCTCCGCCGTGCCGGTCGTTTCGCTGCCGTATCTCTTTTTGTTTTTCGAAACGTCAAAGCGCCAGTCCGGCCAGATGGCCGCGATTAAAAAAAGGATCTCGCGCTCTCTCTCTCCCGGAGCGCCCCACGTTTCCGCTAACCGGACTCGGCACCGTCTGCATCCAGAATTCTTAAACAAAATTTATAAATACGCGAATCGGCGCTACGTTCTTTTCCGCGCGATGTGCGCTAGGTCTACGTCTCGTAAACACGTTTTCACGGACGCTTGCAAGCACCGCGATCTACGCAAGCTCCGCGCCAGCCAGCGAAGGGACGCCGCGCGGCTCGAGCTTTGCGTTTCAAATGCCAAGGTCCTGGCTTCGGATTTTTACCGCCAAGGAAATTCAGAGGACGGTTAGGTTATTGGGCTAGAACGTCGGTTACGATCATCGTCGCGGTATAAGTATGCGTGATTCATTTAATGGATTTTTTAACTCCTTGCACTCGATGACTTTTTGGCTAAAGAAGAGTAGAAGTTCGAAGATTTTCTGCTATAAAGTTGACGATATTTTTCTTCAGCAGTGAATAAGGAATAGTACGATAATTGATACGTAGAATTATTTGATTTCGATACCTCGTAAGTGGTTACGTTATTTTATATTTCACGTATTAATTAATACCAATTTTCGAAATTTTATTAAACAGCGTCTCTCGAGTGCAAAGGGTTAATTACGCGATTTTGTGTTCGGTTGAACTGTGAAATTCAGTTATACGAACGAATAAATAATATAATTAAATACATGGAATTCTGTCATATAAAAAATACTTCAAAATGCTAGCTTTTCGTTTTTATTATTTTTATATAGCCAGGGTTAACTGTATTACACGTTATAATTTTAATGGAATAATATATAAAATACCTGGATAGCCGAATTAGTCTATGTGATACACAGTAGTACGAAAATTAATCCCAATTATACTATGGGAGCACCTATTATTAAATTGATCTAGTTATCCAGTATGTCTTGCCCCCCGATCATGTCAGATAAATAGAGTTCTATATTATAAAGAAATAATTAAAATTCCCAGGTTTCTCTTTTTATTATTTTTATATAGTCAGAATCAACTGTATTACACGTTATAATTTTAATGGAATAATAAATAAAGTACCTGGTTAATCGAATTAATCTACGTGGTGTGCAGTAGTACGAAAATTAATCCCAATTATACTATGGGTGCATTATTATATGACTGATTTAATTATCTACCATGTTTCGCCCCCCGATCATATCAGATAAATTATAAATAAATTGCTAGCTTTTCGTTTTTATTATTTTTATATAGTCAGAGTCAGCTGTTCTACACCTTACAGTTTTGATGCAAAATAATAAATAAAATACACGGGGTAACCAAATTAAAATTAATCCCAATTATACTATGCACACCTACTATTCGCCAAACCTATTTATCCACTATATCTCATCCCCTGATTATGTCGAATAAATAAAATTCTGTTTTGTAAAATAAAATGTCAAATCATAGGCTTCCTCTTTTAATCATATTTATATAATCAGAGACAGCTGCAGCGCATATTAAATTCTTCATAGATCAACCATAGCTTAAATAAATATTCCTAAAGAATAATTATAATATCGATACGATATTCGTATATAATAAAAAATATTTCTTTATCTGGAAATTGTCACCAATATTCGGAATTTGACCCCGTAACCTCATAAGCTATCGGAACCCCTTTGCGTAGGATAGTAAAGCCACGAAGGGGAACCGAGGAACGTATTTTTACACGGTGCTCCACAGGACTAATTACGCGTATATATCTAGTGTCCACGAAGTGGAGTCGATAATGGGTCTAACTCCGAAAGCCTCGGAATACACGGGGCGCATTGTAAAGCGACAGCCAGACGGTGATGTATGGCAGAGGGACGAGTCGATGATTACGAGGAATCCGTTCCTTCATCTTTCGAGGGCCACGTCGTTAACGAACGTCCGCCCCTTTTAATTACTTTCTTCATTAATCAGCAAGGTGGCCCCGGTGTTAGGGGTCGGCGACCTTCCAGGGGAAGCAAACGCCCTGTCACGAGTTAATTGACCATCCCGTGCAACCTCTTCGTTGATCCCATGGAACCTTTTCATCGATCCCAAGGGGCACTCGGTGCCCAGTTTTCGATTCTTTGTTAGCTGGTTTATTTTCCGCCATTTTCTTCTTTTCTCTTTTAGATCAACGTTCGTTGGAACGATCCGTGCACACGATGGATAGATATATAGGGATACTTTTCATTGGGAAATATAAGCAATAAGACATGTTGTTTTATTCCAACATATATATTTATTACGAGTTAACCCTTTCAGTCACCATTTGATAAAATTTCGAAGCTCGATATTCGTTAATATGTCAAATTTCGGATAATGTAACTATGAGCGAATTATTTGATTGATATCGAAATCAAATAATTCTACGTGTTAATTATCATACGACTTTTTATTCCTGCTCAGAAAAATATCGTCAGCTTTGTAACAGAAAATCTTTGAATTCCTATTCCTCTTTAGCCAGAAAATCGTCGAGTATAAAGGGTTAAATGTGGGGGTCCTCCTCCACGATTGTTGACGTCAGCTGGTCGCAGGTATCCTCGTTGCGGTGGTGCTACTAAAAGGAACGAAAGGAAAAGGTAGGGATGCATTCTAGCAGGCCCTGCCTTAAACGGGGATACTTAGGTGGCATAGGAAGGTCGAGGATTCAAAGAGGACTTACGAGAAAGTCCTCGAACCTCATTAAAATTGGAATCCATTTAATGGCGAGGTTGAGAATGATGGTCGCTACAGTATAAACTAAAAGACTAGACTGATAACTGATTTATGATCACGCAATTAACACTCTCGCGTCAACTCTTCCTTAAACTCCGTAAAGGACTGTCTTAAGACAGCCCCCTTATTCGCACCCTTATTTAAACCTACTCTCTCAACTCTTCTCGTTCATTCGTCTTCCGCGCGACCTAACCTTCAATGGGCCAGATATTCCAAACACTTGGACATATTCCTAACTTTTGCTCCTTATTCGCACTCGATACAGTCCTAAATATCCTGTTCATATGATCCTTGCACGCGGTCACTCGTCCTCCAGACGTCCTTCCTCCTGAACATTCGGCCTGAACCCTAGCCCGAACCCTGTTTATTGTCATCATCAGCTAGGTAGGCCCAAGTGTTCTCTTGTATTCATTCTCAAACTCTAGCATTCCAATAATTATATTCCCCGAATAATCGTCAGATCGTTCGTGATAAATCCGTCCGCAGATTTTCCGAGATGAGGATATTACCCACGTCGATGGACGTAGAATATCGATATTTCCGTGAATCGATCTGGGCTGGAAGGCGAAACAACGGGCATTAAAAGCGCCATACGCGCCGGATTCCACGCCGATGCATCAACGTTTAATAATACTCAGTTGGTAATCGTATGGGGCATCGGTGTTATATCATTGCGGTGGTTGGATTTAACGTAGCACTATATTACGAAATCGCGAAAACACCGGAGTTACTTTCGTCCGGAGCCACTGAAAAATGTCATCGCCAGATGTTTTAAACTTCTCGATCGCGTCGAATGCTCGAGAATGATCGTCTATTCCGGATCTCCTTCTTTCTCTCCTCCTTCCTTTTACTCTCCTCTCCTTTCTCTCTTTCTTTTTTTTACGAGACCGTGCTTGTTCTTCAAAGAGGAAAGTTTACCGAGGGACAGTGAAATATCGCGTGCTCTGGCCGTACAGCGTCTTTATTTCCGCGCCTTTTTATTCCCCGTTACGTAAGCCCGGAATTATTTCGATCTTTATTTTCTTTTTTTCTCGGTTCCTCTCGCTTTTCGTTGCTCCTCGCGATACCCCTCAAGGCCACGGAATCGTTATAAAATCGCGTGGGCAGCCTGGACGGACGCTCGATCATGCGACGCGGGAATGTCTCCAACGACACCGAGCACCTATAAATTTCCATCTAAAAGTGTCCTGCCGAGCAGCCTGCTCCAGCGCATAGCGCGTCCTTTCCATTTTTCGTTTCCACTCTGCTCGTTACTTTCCACGGCCAAACTCGCGGCTATCCAGCGATTAGTACCGATCGATCGGGATTAGTTCGTCACGCTGATTTTTCAACAGGCCCAATGGGAAAACCGGCCTAGCCGGTGTTTGATTTATGGCGACCGCTTTCCGGCAGCAATGGTTCCCGCCTCGCCACGATTTAGCGCGCTCTTTAACTGTACCCGCGTGCCCGAGATACATCTCGGCGTGCAAAATCGAGGAATTTCGATTATTCCCGGCGATCGAAATCGTCACTCCGGAATGTCCACTCGAATTTTCGATATTTTCCGTGCGAAAAAATTCGTTCTGCTCGATGGATCCCGATGGCGTTAAACGCGACTCGCGCTCGTAAACGCGGCGTTCAACATCTGTCGATCGAAAGCTAGGTCTAAATTTAAGCCTGATGAGATCCATTCTGCCGATCCGGACAATAGCCGGTGAGATTTCAACCTTTCGAAGCCAGCGAAATGCCAGCTCGTTGAATTGGATCTAGAACGGCTAAAACTATCGATGCCGCGCGATTAGGTAAGTTCTTCGGGGCTGTTTTTCATTTCGAAACAGGAGTAGGCGGGAAAAATTCGCGGAGACTGTATTCGGCAAGTGGGTCAAAGTTCTAGATGGAAATTTATGTGCCGGTAAACGTTCGATTTGCATCGATCACCGCGCTGGTGTGCGTTTCGTGGGATTAAAGAGTAATAAAGTTCGTGACACCGGGTGTTTTACGCTTTGCTATAACGCGCTGGAGAAAATGGGTCAGGTGTTTCAGCCTAGCTGAGTTCCTTGGTCCTTGTGTCTTTCGCCACGCGAGAAAATACCTGCGAGGAATAATAAAATCTGCGCCGTTTCACGCTTCGATCCGATATCGCGATGGCGGAGAGAGATCGGAGATTTTATTTAACACACTGTACACCTGGAACGCACCCCGAGACGAAACCGTCATAGTTAATCCTTCGTGGGCGAACGGCATTGAACGAAGTATCAGTCGTTTAACAATTATCGTATCATGGGTCGAAATGACTGGTTGCGGAATTTTTAGCCTTGCAATGACAGATTTTGGATGTATTAATTTTAAGTTTTATTAAAATTGGAGTATAGTTACAGGAATCTATTTATTTTCATTACATTTAATTAACCCTTCGTGGGCGAATCTTGTTGAACGAAGTATAACAGTTTTATTTAACAATTATCATTTATGGATTGAAATGACTGGTTGCGCAATTTTTAGCCCTGTAATGACAGATTTTGGATGTGTTAATCTTGAGTTTTATTAAAATTGGTGTACAGTTACACGAATCTATTTATTTTCGTTACTTTGTTTAGGTTAGGTTTACGTTCCAGTTCGATAATTCTAGTCTGAAAAGTCTGAAAGAGTTAGGTTGCACTTGACGATTTTTTGATAAGAGAAAAGTATTTAAAAATTCGAAAATTCACTGTTATAAACCTGAAGATATATCTTTGAGTAGTAAATAAGGAATCGTATAATAATTAACATGTAAGATTATTTGATTTTAATACGTCGTACATTGTTAAGTTATCTTAAATTTGATGTATTAGTTAATATCGATCTTCAAAATTTGATTAAATAGTGATTGAAGATCGTCTCTTGAGTATAAAGAGTTACAGAACTTCTTTATTAAAAATAAAAGAAGATATTAACCCTTTGCACTCGAGAGGTGATCTTCAGTCGCCATTTCATATAATTTGGAAGATCGATATTAATTAATATAGCAAATTTCATGTAATGTAACAGTGTGCGAGGTATAATTAAATAATTCTACAATTCTACTATTATACAATTCTTTATTTACTACTCGAAAAAGCATCGTCAGATTTTTAGCAGAGAATCTTTGAATTTCTACTCTTCCCTAGCCAAAAATTTGTCGAGTGCAAGGGGTTAATAGATTCAAAGGTAACTAAGAATAATTCAGAAGAAAATATATTTCACTAAATATTAAAATATATTTTAACACTTTGTTGATCAGCAATTTTACACAGATACTATGTCATGTCACTGGCTATTATTTTCTAATCCAATCTTCAAAATCACTCTCATTCGCAATATTCTATATAGCCCTGGATTTCATAAATTGAAATAGATAATACAAGTGCAGAGACGAATTACCTCGTCATTGGTCAACAACGTTTGGTAGGAAAAGACGAGTTAACTCGTCACCGGTCAACAATGTGTTAATATATGAAATATTAATTTTAATATATTAAAATATATTTTATTATTTTTATACTTAAATGCAAGATCAATTGCCTTTACTCTACCCAAGTAAGTTCATGTATGATATTTCCTAGATAATAATATATACCCCTCCCACTCTATAATAATTTCTATTTCTATTTTCTTTTTCTCCATATTCTCAATCACTTCGCGATGCTATTACGACATCGAGAACATGCCACCCTGCTGATCTATACTCCAAGAAGGTGTGGGGGTCCTCCCCCACGGTCGTTTTTGATGTCACCTGGTCGCAGGTATCCCTCGGTGGCGGTGTAGCTAGAAGTGACGGTAGGAAAAGGAAGGGATGAGTTTCGTCCTGGGCCTGCTAGCGGACTCATCAGTAAGACTACCCTAGCAGGGCCTGCCTTCGACACTGGGATACTATTGGAAGGTCGGGAAGTTATATATACAGTGTTTCAGATGCGACGCAAACGAGCTTGTTTCCTCTGGTTGGTTTCGCGTGGAGTGCTTTAGACTGTTTTAAGGTCTAGAGCTATTAAGGGTTGTTTTATCGTGATGACTGTTCGGTGATCTCATTGTAACTGCTCGAAGGCTCGGATGTGACACCTTGAGAGCTGGAAATTGACTGTTTCACCTCTTTCCGCTATTCGTTTCCTCGCCTTGGCATGTCGAGGATGCGCGCTGATTGGTTATTTAGAGAAACGTCAATTTCCCAATCAGCGGCATCCTAAGTGTCGCGATCACCCCTTCCATGCGCCCTTGGCGCGCCTTCTTTCGGTAAGGGTGAGACAATACCTGAGCGGGCGTGAGGTCAAGGGTTTTACCCAAGAGTCACGGTGTTTCTCTAGGTCCGATGACCCTTCAGAATTACCGAGGTTTAAACACGTCTTTTGTCTATTGAGCGTTAAAATTTGAAAGAACATTAGTTTCATTGCCCCCCAATATACCTAGATCCCAACTCTAAAATAGTCTGTCTCTACGATCGTGTTATAAACCTTAGAAATACCGGCCTCACGGCCCATTTAGCGATGCCAAGGCGGGATATTCCATATACATCGCGTAACATATAGGAATTTGTGGTTTTTCAAGGACTTTCTCGCAAGTCCTCGAAGACGGAATTCATCTAGTGGCGAGGGTGAGAATGATGGTCACCGCGAAGGTATGCCATATTGAAAAGCGTGGCGCGTGAAAGAGTTAAAGAACCCAGGTACCACGAGAAATTCCTGACCTTCGACACTCTCCTCTACGGACCATCGCAGAGCGAACGAGCCCGTCATCGACCTTCCGAGTTCTCCAAACCCCTCTAGAATCCACCCACGACGCGACCTTCACAGGACTGGCTGGACGCGGATTTGGCAGGGCGATGGTCTAGGGACGCCTAGTTCGATTATTTATCGGGACGGTATGCGCGATGCGTGGGCAGCGATCGCTCGTGTGTTCGCTGCTTTTCATTCGCTGGCCGCTTTCCAAACGGCGACACCCTCACACCTTTTGCCCGAACGGGCTGCTGTATCCGTACACGCCGGCCCCGTTCGTGTGTTGCATCACTGACACGCGTCTCTTACGCGCACCTCGCGTGTGCGAGTTACGTCGTCGCGATTACGTGCGAGTTCGCACTCGTCTCTCTGCCTTTTCCACGTTTTCCGCGTCCCCTCTGTATCCCGGCCCCTGCCGCTTTTATCCTTTCGCCTAACGCCAGCCCCCGATACTCGGGTTTATTATTGCAGGAGGGTCGGCCGGTCATTACGTCCGACGAGTTAGACCGCCGCCGCTAATTTATGCACTATTGTAAAGGCCGTCGGGGGATATTTAGCCTCTGGAATTCGGGTCTGTTCCCGAGTTACTGCAACCTCCGTTCTTCCCCTTTCAAACCAGTCCATCGGGCAGCGTTCGAGCTCCTCCTGAGCTCGAGGAAATAGGAAATAGGGTGAATCCGAACGTCGGTAGTATAGGATGGCGAAACTGGTCTCGAGACAGCGAATATTGACGAAGGAACAAGAACGCGATAACAAAAACTCAAAACTCGTAAACTGATTTAACTTAGGAAAAGAACAGCAAGGTAACGAAACGAAAACACACAAGGACGCACTCTTTTAAAACTCTTTTCCAAAAACTCTTTCCACCAAGGGACTCACGCTTGTGCTGGTCACAACTGATTTCTAAGCACTCTGTTTTTGCTTGTCAAGGACCACGCTTTTATGCTTTCCTTAACCCTATGGGCCCCTGTAACTTTCAAGTTACATGCTAATGTATGGGTATTTTATTAAATACCGCATTCAACGTTATCGTCTTCATCACTCCAGTTCGCGATTTTTCTTTCGATATATTTATAATTATTTTTACAATTCCTCCCGTGGGTCGATTTTTAAAAATTCTAATTCTTTTTCTATTTACCGGTTATTCGATCATGATAGGTTAGGTCCTCTATGGCCCCCTATGATCTATTTTCCACAAGATGGCGTGGAAAATTATCTTGTCTATCTATTGCACATTATCTTGGCACAATAGTACAAACGTTGTTAATTCGAACTTTCAATACGAATTCGTTATAATAAAATTGTCAAAACTGCTGAATTTTTTCGTTGATATTTCTTGATTTTATGTTACATACAATTCTTGTAGTCAGGAAAAATATATATTCGGTCCATAGAGCGTTTACCTACTCTTCACCTCCCCGTAGGGGAGCCACGCAACTTAATTTTGTTTTATAGAATAACTTTTCGATTTGAGTCTAGAAGATATCAGTCGGTTTACAATTTGCTTTTGTTGGCAATAGCCGATTCGCGATTTCTTTTGGTATTCTACAGTAGCGTATCTAAACGTTTCCGTGGAACCTGTTGTTAAGCCTTGGAATGTCGTCCCGGTATTTCGTTCGGCCCTTTGTTTAGAATAGACCGTGTGATGGCTCTGAAAGTTCTCAAGTACCATTGATGAGGTCCCAGGACCGCAATGTGCCAAGTAGAAGGTTGTTTATATCCTTACTGTCAGCGCCCTTGATTTCTTTAGCACTTAAGCCACCACTTAGGTAATCCGCAACGAACAACTATATATCACCCTTCAAGAAGACAAGCACAATTATCTAGATTGTTTAAACAACCCCCACCACCGAAGGACGCTGGAGTTAACATACACCCCCAACATCATACCAACCAATCAGCAAACAGTCGAACATTATATAACCACCGAGAGATCAGGAAGATGAGGTCCGTCAGTCAGTATCATTCCAACAGTTCAGAAGAGTTATCCGAAACTACTACGTAAAATACATAGTACCACTATAACCACAAGCTTCTTCAAGAAATTTGGTTCGTCATTAACCGTCGCCAATTGAGGACGACCTATTGACGATATACACCTGTCTAGGTTCCCAACGAAACAGGCGAAGTAGTTCTTGTTTTCTGGTTGCAAAGGTTGTCGAAGGAGGCAGTATCGAGAGTCAGGCTTGGGAGTTTGGAAGCGCGAGGCTCTTGTTTTACACGAGGCAAATCCTTGACGACAGGCAGCGAGGTATTCTTGGACACGAATATCACGTCGAGGAAGTATAATCGTCAAAGAAGAAAATGCACCACGTATTAATAGATCCTCTTTAAAAATAGTCTCGTGATGCATCGGGCGCGCGGACGTGGCTTGAAACAAATCGTAAAGCCCTCGGGTCTTTTCTAGCTTTCACATCGCTCTTTCAATTACTCCTCTTCTCCTCGTGTCCCTTTCTTGTTTGTCCGTTTCCGTGAGGACAGCGAGATGTAAATTCGTTGGTTAATGGCGGACCAGAGTGACGTGTTTTCCACCATGGAGATCCACCGGGGAAAGAAAAACCGGTACTCGCGACGCTTTCTATTTCAGACTACGTGATTAGGCTTATTTATGGCCGTGTGGGAAGAGAAGCTGCCGCGATGCCACGATGTTCGATGCTTCCGTTTCCGGAAATCGGGGAAGCTGGTCTTCGCCATTTTTATTTGACTTCCTTTTCAGAGATTTTTCGCTCTTTTTATTTTTCATTCTTTTTTTTTTTTTTTTTAAATTGACGTGTCAATTTTGTGAAAATTGTGGTTTAGTGTGAGTAGTCTATTCGACGATTATGTCATTATTATAGTAGTACGTCGATGACGAGGTTTGTCGTGGAATAGAACGAGGTACGTTGATGAACTGACAATCGATTCAGGGTTTGACAGGTTATCGTTAGATGAACGAGAGATTTATGTAATTCGTGTATGTAAATTGCTTTCGCTGTGAATTGACTTTGATGTTATGCAGGAGATATACGAAATATATGAATACTTGGGGGGTTGAAAATTTGTTTAATTCCTGAACGATGTGCAATTTATATGCTGTATTGACAGTTCGATTTGACTTGGTCTCCATGTAACCTTCGAGATCGACGATCTTCGTCATTCTTATAGCAAAGAGTGACCACATATGTAAATACAGGTAGCCCTTCTACAACACGGCATCCTATAACACGGTTTCGCTCTAACATACGACGATGATAAGATAAGAAAATTGCAAAAACTTTGCAAAACAATGTGTGCAATATCGAAGCAAAATAATTTTAATTTAAATAATTTTAATTAGTCTTAATTTGCATACGACTTCTTGTTTGCCGTTTTAAAAATATCGTCGACTTTATGGCAGAAAGTTTTCGAATTACTATTTTTCTCTAACCCCTCTTTTGGCACTGGCTCTAGATCTCATATAACACGGTTTCTCATAACACGGCATTTTCTAGGAACCTATTTATCGTGTTATAAGAGGGTTACCTGTGCTTGGATAGAAGAGGGATGCAAATACTTAACACTAGAACTACCAACCTAGTCAAAATCACTGGTCCCAGAATTTTCCTTTTCGCAATCATCGAACACATACACCTGCTTTAAGAATAAAATTGGTATCAACTCGTATTAAGAAAGAACTGTAATAGATATATTCTCTCATATTCATCGTACCACTGAAATTACTATAATCTGTGCACTTTATAGTTAGATACCCATTAAAGATCGGTAGTTCTAGTGAATATTCATCGTACCGCTGAAATTACTATAATCTGTGCACTTTATAGTTAGATACCCATTAAAGATCGGTAGTTCTAGTGTTAATTATTGACACTTCATACTAGGGTTCCTTTCGTTTATCCCTATTTATGCACCTGGTCGGTGCACCAATCTCGATTTTATTCTATTTAAATGCAATGAAAGAAACATAATTAAATTCCACCCCATATCTTCTAAGTTTCCATAGAATAATTATTCATGGAAACATATTAATAAATAAATATCGAAATGATCATTGCACTGTTGGAGATCGATTACACGTATATTGGAAGAAAAATCGCGAAGTCGAATGACCAGAGACTCGAATTTTGGAAGAAAGTTCTAAGAACGGTCAATTGACACTTGACTGCAATGAACATTTTATATGATGGCTTAGGGGACCACGATAAAATTTCCATTAATTATTAATGTCTTCTATTCAGAGTTCTCTATTTTTGTACATTGTTCAAATTTTCAAAAAATGGTTAGAATAAAACAAACATAAATTTAAAAAATTAGTGTCACTGGTCACTGGTGACCACTGTGGTCCCATCGAGAAGACAAGCTTCGGTCACCGATGACCACCATGGCAGTCATCGCGTTGAGGTCACGTTTTAGGTTTCAAAAAATGGTTAGAATAAAACAAATACAAATTTAAAAAATTAGTGTCACCGGACACTGGTGACCACTGTGGTCCCATCGAGAAGACAAGCTTCGGTCACCGATGACCACCATGGCAGTCATCGCGTTGAGGTCACGTTTTAGGTTTCAAAAAATGGTTAGAATAAAACAAATACAAATTTAAAAAATTAGTGTCACCGGACACTGGTGACCACTGTGGTCCCATCGAGAAGACAAGCTTCGGTCACCGATGACCACCATGACGGTCATCAAGGCATTAAGGTCACGTTCTAGATCTATTTGTTCAAAAGAAATGGCGGTGGTCTGTCAACTGCAAAGCGTTACCTCAAGCAAGACGCATCGGCGTAAAAATCAATCGGCGCGCCTCGACGTCGGTGGCAAGGAAGCGGATCGTCTCCAAACAATCCGCCCATAAATTGATCCGCCCCTTCGATCAAGCTATCCTGTCGGAAGACAGGGCTGCGGCGGGGCCCGAGGAAAAGAGAGTCGTTGACGATCGGGACAGGTGGCGCGGTGGCGCGAGCTCGCGCGACGATGGCCGCCTTTATCGATCGAGATCGAAGATAATCTCGCCGTCTTTCCTCCCTCTCGGTTCTTCTCCCCTTTCTTCCTGTTCTTTTCTTTTCGCCTAACGTCCCCACCTCTCGTGTCGCGGCCACAGGCGACCGATCTCCTGTTGCTCTTGGCAGCCATACGCATGGTTTACGCGGTAACAGCTGTGCTCGCACGCACTTTACTCGCGCAAAACATCGCTAATGGACCGACAACCTCAACCGAGTCAGCCTCGCTTACGCGTAAATATAGCGAAGCCACCAGATCTCTCTTTCTCTCCTTCTTTCATCGCACCTCCGTTTCATCTCTCTTTCTCTCTCTCTCTCTCTCTCTCTCTCTCTCTCTCTTCTCTCTCGCCCCTTCTTTTATCGCGCCTCCGTTCAATCTCTCGCCTCTCTCTGTTTCCCTGTCCTTGTCTCTGTCTATCTCTATCATCTCTGTCTCTGCCTGTGCCTCTATCTCTGTCTCTGTCTGTCTGTCTGTCTGTCTGTCTGTCTCTCTCTTTGTCTGTCTGTCTGTCTGTCTGTCTCTCTCTCTCTCTCTCTCTCTCTCTCTCTCTCTTTCTCTCTCTCACACACTCTCTGCTCCTTGCCGTCCGGTGGATCGTCGTGGTCGTCGTCGTCGTGCATGAAATTTATCGTACGACGCGAAGTGTCTTCGGTCCTCTTTCGATGCTGACATGTCCCTCGATCGCAGAGGTGTCTTAGATCGGATTGGATATTCTCTTTCTCTCTCTCACACACTCTCTGCTCCTTGCCGTCCGGTGGATCGTCGTCGTCGTCGTCGTCGTGCATGAAATTTATCGTACGACGCGAAGTGACTTCGGTCCTCTTTCGATGCTGACATGTCCCTCGATCGCAGAGGTGTCTTAGATCGGATTGGATCGGATCAGATCGATAGGGATCGGATTCCGGTAATCGGCGAAAGCCCGAGACGGTTCGGAGGAACCGTTTATTTGATCGGAATTCTATTCTACGCGTTATTTGGGTCAGTAGATTTCTTCTGGGATTTAATGCCCCCTTAATGTTTGGAGCTTCGCTAGCAGGATGAATGGAACGATAATAAAAGGAAATGTATGTCTTCTGATTAAACATCTTCGCAGGCTATCAGCAGCTGCGAGCCTTCGATTAAAGACCATAGTAATAAATATCTGTCAACATGGTTGTATTTCTATCGGCAGCCTAAGCGAGCCTCGAGAGTCACTCGGTTATGAAATCCGCGTGAAATCCGCGTAATTTCCAGCAGGAAGATTCCGATTCGCGTCGCTACCTGAACGTCGGATTAGGATACTAGGTTGGTTAGGTCGGGGTCGGGATATTATTTAATAATGAACTTATCATAACCGGTCAAACGATCGGTGGACGAAGGAAACGAAAGAAAAGGAAGCTTAGCAAAATGGAGAATTTCGTCGCACCAGTTTAAAAATGGTCGTGCGATAAAACTGCCCTCGTTTCCAAAGAAATGATTATCATTTTAGGTTAAAAATATCGAAATTACTTTTTCGTCACCCAGATGCTTCGAAACTTACCATGAAATTAGACGAAACTTGTAAAATTCGCGAACGAAATACAATTTTTCGTTTAACCTAACATAACCTCGAATTATACTCGTAATTACAAACGATACGAATTTTCATCGTCGCGGATGACCTTGCCGGATGAGTCACCGTGCGATTATTCTCGTTTAACGAAATTCGAGGTGGCCGTCGATAATCGTGCAAACTGAAAAGATAGGTTAGGCGGTGGCTTGCGCGCGCGCGCGCACAGTCGCGAGATGTGTGCCGAAGCTAAACATTCCGCGGAGCGTTCACCCTGGCATTGCTGTAAAAATAAACGGATCGCCAACGGTGTATATCCACCTCGTCCCCGAAGTCTCCGTTTCATTTACGATACCACTGAACCGAACCCGGCGTTGCTTCTCTTCCTGCAGCCACCTCCTCGGCCGGAGACCTTGCACCTGGTCCTGCCCAGAGATAAAAGCGGATCTCGATCCGGAGAATCGTGGATTGTACTGAATTTATCATCGTGGCATTGAAATTCCTTTCCCTCTTCTCTCTTTTCCCTTTTATTTTCCTTTCTCCGTCCCTTTCCCCTGCTCTCCGTCCTTTTTTCCCTGCGCCGTGACACAGTGGAGGAGCCCGAAGGTCGAGCAAAATGGCCGCCGCGGATAAGATAGTTCGGGGGCTGAAAATAGCGTTGTTCGATTGTTCCACGCCGGTTTCGAGCAGACACTTTGGCAAAACAGTTCTTTCCTCGTGTTTTTATGCTTCCCTGACCTTGCTGCTTGATCGCAGCGTCGGACTTAGAACGTCCTGGAACCAGAGTCTTACTGTCGCTCGTAAAAGTGATTTAAAAGTGCAGCATAAACGCCCGGCTAATGGCGGATGATGTAAATGCGACCTGCTAGTTTAGCCCGACCATCGTGTCTGAGTCTTTAAAATCGTTCGATCCGGGGGATAAACATCGCCGGTTACACCGCGCCTCGTCTATGAGAAGAACGGACCCCGATGCCCCAGCCGTGCTGCCAAGCAGAGGAGTTTTCCTCGCCGATGTAAATGTTTGAGCCTTTTTTTTACGAGTCGGCCGAACCGTCTGACCTTCCTCCGTGTCTCGAGATCGGGCATCTTCCGTGAAAACGACACAGCGCGGACGAAAGAATATGCAGGCCGAGACGTGCCAAGTGAGTCAGTGAGTTGGATGGTTCACGAAATTAGATCGCGCGGATTATACAGCGGCCGGCTGTTCGCGTTGCTGCATCGCTGTAACCGGCATTGATTCATCGGCCCATCGTGTGCGCGCAGATGTTGCCGCTGTACAATGAACTGTAGGCAGTTAGTGTGCCGCATAAATCAAAGTTCCGTAAGAATCCTCGCGCGTATTAAACTTTTACCGCATTTATTTCTAATTTCGACCACGGAATTCCTGTGCTTCGTCCTGTCGACATAATTCCTCGTCCAGATGTCATCCAGCCTCGACGAATCGCATCACCGATAGCGATTCTTCACGGATGAGAAGTCGCTAATCGAGGGATACCTAGGTGTCAAACATCTCTAGCTAGTCGATAGCGAAAAGATAGCTATGAAATTAATTTTAGTAGAACGTACGTGGTACTTGATTCAATTTTTCATACCCTAGTGTAGAGTTCAGCTAGTCGTGAATTTTTCACGCCAAACCGTGCGAAGATTAGTCACTTGGTTATGCAAATTCTAAAATATTTTATAATTTTGCAGGGAACGAAATAGATGTAGGATGATTGGTTAAAATTAAACGCTTCCTAGCGATTCTTCATGGATGAGAAGTCGTTAGTCGAAGGATACCTAGGTGTCAAATGTCTAGCTAGTCAATAGTCAAACGATAGCTATGAAATTAATTTTACTGCAACGTATTCGACTCAGTTTTTCATACTGTAGCGCATCGTGAATTTTTCTCACTAAACTCTGCGAAGATTAGTCACTCGTTGATACAAATTTAAAAATATTTTATAATTTTATAGCGAACGAAGTAGATGTAGGATGATTGGTTAAAATTAAACGCTTCCTTGGTACATTACTTTTCGTGATTAAATTATAGCGCAGTGAACTGCCTCTTAACTAGCCCCTGTGGGACCAGACCTCTAGTCGGATGAGCCAGTTGACCGGTTAATTCGATATCGCGTGTCATTTATCACAGCTTCGTTATACGCGAATTCTAGTACCCACGGATCTATTAAAAATAGAAGAACTAGTAAGAGAAAAATGATCGATATCGAACAAAATCAGGAGGTCATCTTCTTTCATAGTCACATCGTCCATAGAATCGATAGGGAGTTCTTGTGGCGACTAAGCGGAGCTCGAGCGTCTTCAAAGGATCACGGTAATTCGGTTAGAGAACGGGAGATCAGGTGACACAACATACGCTTAATAACAGAGATTAGAGAACTCGGCTGGAACAAGGGAACAGCGGATGAAAAACGACGATCGGACAAGATATGACGACGCCTGGCAGAGACTTGGCGTCGGGTCTAGGAAGCGACTCTTCTCTACCGTTGTAGCCCTTAATGAGCCCAACACGAGACTAGTCCAACCTCTTTAACTCTGTTTCTTCTGTCAACCGCTTCTGTCTGCATCGCGGTCCTCGCCGTCTTCCTTCTCCTCTTCCTCTTCCTCCGCCTCTTCGTCTTGGTCATCTTCTTGGTCTTCTTCTTCTCCTTCTCCGCCTCTCCACCCTCATCTGCATCGCCGGCCGGAGCATGACCTGGATGGTACCCAAACGAAATACCATTCTCGTCGCTTCCTTTTTCGCGCGCCATTTTGGAGAACCGGTCGTCGCGTTGCTCCAGTTCTCTCGGCCGCCGCCACCGTGCTTGTTCGGGTAAACAGCTTTGTGTCTGTCACCGAGAATTAATGAACCACGATCGTCCACGATTCCTAAACTCGCTGGATCCCCGATGCTGTTCCATTTTTCCTTTCTTTTCTTCCTTTCTTCCCCCTCATTTCTTCGCTCGTCGCTATTTTTTCCACTCTCCAGCGTTATTTCGATCCTCCATCGCGACGAATGTCGGATCACACGCGTCTCACGATCGAAGAACACCTAGTCGAGTGTCGTTCCAAGTTCCTACGAATTGTTTTTCTTGGGAATCTTGGGAGCCGGGTCTAATAATGCTCGTTAAATCGAGGAACAAGTCCAATAATCTTGGGAACACGGATCAGAATCAGCTCAGGAACTTGTTGACTCTGGCCAACGGTTCAGCGAGTTTTCGTCACGGTGGTATACTCGACGTGTATTGGGCAGAGAGATCGGTGGAGCAGTATCGAAGCATCGACATCGAAAATCATCCGAATGCCAATGTTAAAACGTTGCGAAACAAAAGACGAGTACCAGGCTACAGCGGGATCGCCTGTACATCGTGTACATCTCTCGAAAGTTGCCAGAGACCTCTCCATTATCCACTTCCTGTTACACCTTTGTGCTCGAGAGCTGATGGATAGAATTGGCTGGCTTCCGGACACCTTGTCGATCGTTTCGCCCCCTCGAGAACGCTTCTGGCCAATTTGGTCGTTAAACGCGCGGTTATTTATATTTAAACGACCATCGTCGAAACGTGTCGCCACTTTCAAGATTATTCGTGGATCGTTTGTCAAGCGGATCGTGTCGTATCGACGGATGGAGCTGGTGTCTATGAGCTTTGTAGCCTTTGTAGGCTAGGTTCTGTCATATCTTACGTCCAAGTAGAAGTCTTCCTAAAGTATTCTATACATTTTAACATCCCAAATAATTTTTCTCCTCTCGTAGTTAGCCTCTGCTAAGATGGTGAAGCCACTGTCATGCGGAAATAAGCGAGTTTATCGAGTCGTAACGTCTCAGGGGTCTCGAGTCTCGAGAAAATTGGAAGCTACGCGCTCTCGGGTATTATAACCGCGATGACAGGCGTTCTACGATTCGTAGCAGCTAGAGTACTCGAATTAACGACTCGGTAACTCCTCGAATAGGGCTTTGACAGCGCTCTGGACACCTTTCTCGTCAAATCGTGACACGCGCTAGGTATTTATCGCCGATTCGACTCCTTTCCATCTGCCTATATCTGCCGATTCACTGGCCACGTTTCAAACAAGAGTTACACCGATCGAGCCACGTTATTTTATCCCGAGTTTCTTCTCGCGAGGGTCGTATTTTAAGCCGACGCAGGGAGACGAAGATATCTCGAGCTGCATCGACAGGACTCGAGCGTGGATCTCATTGACCGTAGAGTCTTAACGACCAGGGAGCAACGATGAACTGGAACGAATCGGAATTGGCTATTTCTGCCCATCAGAAGAGCGTAAATTGTCGCGTCGCAGAACGGCCCGTTTCAACGCTGATATTTACGTTTGCTCTGCTAACTGGTTCGCCGGATTTATCCGCAACCTTGGGAATAACGGGCGTGATTTGTCCCGCTGGTAATACGTATTTCAACCCATTAAAAGCCTGCGTGCCCCGGGAGGGGAGCCGAGTTGGCTCTCGACAACTTTGTTCTCGCAAACCGCGATTTCGAAAACTCTCCTAATGAACTGGCGCTACCGCCTAGGCGTTGCGGTCTCTTTCACCGTGTCTGCTCCTCTCTGCAGTGGAAACGCACGCTGATGTACTCTGCTCGAGATGGAAACACTCGTCGGACTTGATTCGTCGATCGTTGACAATTTATTTTCTTATTTGGAGTAAAGCCTGCGTCACGCTAGTGAGGATTGAGAGTGTCACTGAGGTGGGCACGCCTGCCAAATATGTATATATTTTTGTCATAAATCGATCATATTTCTCTTCTTCCGATTTCGAAGTTTTAATGGTACCATTGATTAGTTTTACGATGCGATTTTCTTAATTTCGGTGAAATTATTACGCTTTCGCGATGGTTAACGAGGATGCAAGGGACGGAGAGAAATTCGGCAAGCCTCATAGAGGCTGAAACGCAGACGAGACCAGGTGTGGATCGGCGAACTGATAACTCGTTGTCTAGCTCGGCAGCGCGACGGAAATAAACGGTGGCACACGCGTTAGTGGACGAAAATACGAGAATTTGGTATCATTTGTCACGCGAGCGTAACGCGCCCGCTAGACATAATTATGAACCGGGGGACCGCGAACGATCGCGATTTTGCCGGCAATTTATAGTATAGATGCTCCTTTAAACGTCAGCTAGCGCGACCCAGAGACCGTTCCGCGAAACAAGCTCACCCCTTCTCGTCATCGTCGTCGTAGCTCAGTTCGCCGACATAGTGCTTCCATTTTTACCTCGCGTTCGCATAGTCCGCCTTCGCGTCCTCTGGCAGACATGTCATACCGATGCTTCGATTTTCGAGCGGACTTCGAGCAGCGTGAAACCGCGAAACGAATTTCGTTATCGACGTGACACTAAACGACGACAGTTAGTGTCGTAATCGGTGACTTTATCAGGCCGAGTGGCTTGGTCACCTAGTTAGCGCGCGAGACCTCGTGAAAAACGATGAATTGTTTCGATGCCAGTGGTAACTCGATCGCGCAGACTCGGTGATTAATGTCTGGGAGCTTATTCAATTTCACGCGCAGACGGCGCATTATTAATCAGCGAGAAAACGCGAAACGCACGTTGCGCGAACAGTGGCTGCACGGTGTAGCGAACGCGAGTAGGCAAGACGCTGTCAACCATCGCGAGGCGTCGTGAGACGTCGCGAGTCGCGCGTCCACAGCCGCAGATTTCCTTCGCTACTAAAATTACGAACGGCGACAGCTTAATACCCAGAATTTGTCACAATCCTGCCGCATAACGCCGTTTAATCAGATGGAATACCAGTCGCTACTGTCCGGATAACAGTCCGCGCTGGCTGGCCGCCCTCGTGAGCCGCCATTGTGCGTGAATCGATCGATGATTCTTCTGGTCCTCGTGCAACGACTTCAGCTGCCAGCGATCTATGAGTTTGGCCTGGTTGATGGTCGTCGGGATGTTTGGGATATGGTTCCAAGAGACTTCGGTGACAGAAGGTGGTTCAAAGTATAAAATTTTCGTTGCGGGTGTTTATTTGGATTTGGTTCCGAGAGATTAATCTGTGGATGGAAATCTGCAGCTGTTGGCTTTTGTCGCAGTGCTTGTCGTAGACCGATACCGCCATTGTTGCGTCTTGGCTAGTTGACAGGCGGGAATGATGACTGGCAGTGGGTCGTATAGGAGCGAGAGGCTTTTATATCTTTGGAGACTAACGAATAGCAGAATTGAAATTTTTTTAGCACTTGAACTACCGATCTTTAATGGGTACCTAACTATAACGTCATAGGCCACCGCCATTTCTTTTGTGGAAATAAACCTAGAACGTGATCTTGACGCGTTGACTGCCATAGTGGTCATCCGTGACCGAAGCTTGTCTTCTCGATGAGACCATAGTGGTCACCAGGGTCCGGTGACACTAATTTTTTAAATTTGTATTTGTTTTATTTTAACCATTTTTTGAAAATTTGAACAATGTACAGAAATAGAGAACTCTGAATAGAAGACATTAATAATTAATGGAAATTTTATCGTGGTCTCCTAAGCCATCATATAAAATGTTCATTGCAGTCAAGTGTCAATTGACCGTTCTTAGAACTTTCTTCCAAAATTCGAGTCTCTGGTTACTCGACTTCGCGATTTTTCTTCCAGTATACGTGTAATCGATCTCAAACAGTGCAATGATCATTTCGATATTTATTTATTAATATGTTTCCATGAATAATTATTCTGTGGAAACTTGGAAGATATGGGGTGGAATTTAATTATGTTTCTTTCGCTGCATTTAAATAGAATAAAATCGAGATTGGTATATCGACCAGGTTCATAAATAGGGATATACGAGAGGAACCTTAGTGTGAAGTGTCAATAATTAACACTAGAACTACCGATCTTTAATGGGTACCTAACTATAATCGATTACAGTTCATTCTTAATACGAATTGGTACCAATTTTATTCTTAAAGCAGGTGTATGTGTTCAGTGATTGCAAAGAGGAAAATTCTGGGACCAGTCATTTTGACTGGGTTGAGATAGTTGTAAGTAGTGTTAATATAAAATGGCGTCTTCGGAACATCGTTACTTTTGTCCATTTGCTATCTTAGTAGAGACGTTTGTGCACATATGTGCATAAGTGTGCATAGCTATGAAAAATGAAAAAGGAAAATTCCACGTGCTCGTCTGCTTTGGTAGGATCTTAACCTCTTCGTCTACAATGTTGTTTGAGGCTTCGTGCTAAGGAAATCGAGTCAGAGAGGCATAGTTCGTAGATGGGTCCCAACGTAAACAACGTAGGTCAGGCTCGTGGTTAATTTCCGCCGATGTCTTTCTGCCTCAGTTACGTGTTATTCTTCGTCGCGTTCGCACGAAATGACGCTACGTGTGACCGTGTGGCCTTGCTGTGATCATAGTGCGCGCCATTGGACCTTAAATCACGAGGCAAGGAGCTAATCCTGGATTCTTCCTGAGTGCTGATGCATCGTTTGTTAGGTAACTATCACGACAATCCTTTGATTATGCGATATAATAGTATCGAGTAAATAGTTTCATCCAACATTGTGTCAAAATGTGTCACGAATACACGAATACACACGTATTTAGGACACGATGTAACATTCCCTCCGATATTTACTCGGTTAAATTTTACGTTAAACGTCTATTTCGATAAACGAGTTTCCTCTTCCGAATTGGATAACCGGAGTAGACCAGATAATCGAAGACCATCGTGTTTGACTGACACTTAAGAGGAGTCTACTTCGTCTGCTTTATCCAATAGCAAGGTCTTCCTTGCTCTCAACAGCCTCTGCTATCTTGGAACATAGGGAAGCATGTATCTATTCGAACACTGTCTGAATACCGTTAATAAATCGCGCATGGATGATGGATCGTTAGGATCGTCAGGGGTGAACGTCCCTAGATTCGCGAGTGATCAAAGGATCCCTTGTCAACGCTTTGACTGTCACGTTGGTCATACATGACGGGTCACGATCTCTCCTGTGACGCCATAGTGGTCATTGGTGACTGGAGTGCTTGAACTACTTACAGTTATAAAAATGAAATAAAAATTGACAGATAGTTGACTGTCAACTGTTACCAAGGCGTCACCAGTGGTCACCTGTGACTGCCAATAAAGACAAACGCTCTGTTGGATAAGAATGTTGTCTTATGTCACCAATTTATTATTATTTTGCCAACTTAAGGCTTCCAATAATAAAAATACTCCCGTGGCGTCCTGAGCGAAACGCGTGATTTAAATTTGGCAGTCAAAGGGTTAAACTCGTTCGTGGTAAATGCTCTCTCAACTTGGACGCCATTATGGTTTTCGTTTTTCACCGGGATAATAAAGTCAGAGGAATAAAGGAAACGGTGGAACACGTTGTCGAGCTACGCTATCCTAGGAAGTATTTCAAGCAGCCTTCTTTCCTTACACTCGACCTTGCAACCGCATCCAACATTCTCGAGCGGTTACGCGCATCGCGGCGCACCAATAAACGACGTTCTCTGTCCTAGAATAGAATTAATTCATCGTTTCTGCCATGACATATAGAGGCGCGCAATGAGTTGGCAGGCTTGGTAAACAGACTCGGTATGCATTCGCGGTGCCGCGCGTCACGGGGTTTCGAGTAATCGCGAGGAAGCGCGACCGTTCGACATTTCACCCACGCGACGCCGCGCGTGATGTGCCAGAATCGGTTTTCGCCGCGAAATGCCGTGCACGCCATACCGTGATCGACTGACCGTCGGGATATTTCCGACTCCGTTCCCTCGCCTACGATCGTCCCGGGTTCCTGGGATGGCCAACGGCTCAAGTTCAAGTGCGGGATTCGATGATTCCACGGGGGCGCAGAAAACGCGTGTCAATTTCGTCACTGCCGTTTTCCTGAGCTGACTTTTCGGTCACTTTTCAGTTGATCTCTTAGCAGATTACGATGATGGCGATGAATTATGAATTTTCTTTTTTTTGACAGTCGAATTTTGTAATTTTTGACGTTTTGTTTCGCCACGGGACTAAAATTGTACTCCACTGGGGCACCAAATTTTCTTGATTGTTTATTTCCATGGATAATTCATTTTACCTTTAATGATATAGTAACGAGGTTTAATTAACCCTTTGACTACTGTGGACGCCTAAAAGCGTTTAGAAATCATGCACTTGTGATAATTTAGACGCCTAAAGGCGCTCAAAAGTTTTGTTTGCTGCTAAATTTTAAGTGTGCACAGTAATCATTTAATGCAGAATACAAAGTACTAAACAATGTTGTTTTAATATAGTGAAATATAGTGTTTTCATTACTATTCAAATATACAATAATTTCTCAGAAATACACACCTAACGAAAAATTTCACCGTTCCTAGTCTGCATCACAAATGGATTCCTACTATATGGTACAGCTGATGCGTTTTAAAGTCTGCCGTAGTCAAAGGGTTAAAATATAGTTAAATATAAAATATAGTTAAATATAGGATCCTTATATTTGTAATGGAATTAAATAAAAATTTGTTATTCGTTATTACCGTTAATTTTGATGTATTGGAAATTTGCAAAAATTGAAAGGAAGGATACGTGTATTTTGTCATCCACGAATTCTCTCGATTTATAGCTACGTGCGTGGATTAATTCGGATAATCGAGGCACCACGGCGTGTAAAAACTAGAGATTCTAGGATGGCGGGAATGATGGTCGAAATGGCTGCCGCGATGCTTACCTTGGGATGATTCAACGCAATAAACAGCCGAAAGTAAACTCTCCTAAATCAAGGCGATTTCTCGGTATCAGCCGCACCCAAACAATAATACACCCGATCCCACATCCGCCTTTATCTGCTACGATTTCTAAAATGATTGCGCGGTAACGATCCATGGCTGAGGCGCTGCGGCTCGACCTTCCATCGCGTTGCGAAGCTCAGGCATCGCGAGGAACGCGAGTTTACACGAAGCTGGTTGGCGGATTTATTCACGGCTGCGCGAGGATGGTCGCGAGACGTTGCCCCGAGCCTGTCTGAAATCTTCATAAGGCTATCTGCCGGACCCACGAGCCCTCGAAAATCTCGAGCTCGGCTAGACCCGGCCTGTCCTTGCATTACGGATATTTCCGTCCGTAGTATTAGACGGTATAAAGGCAGAACCGTTCCCCTCTGCCATTCCCGGCATGGCCAGACGTTGGCAAACGCTATGTAAAGCGCTTCACCGAACCTTTCTGCCCCTTTTTTGCCTTTAAACGTCGCCGGGTGCCGCCTCTCTTTCGTCACCCGACGCATATGTCCTCTGTTCGCGCTCTAAATCACCCTCTCCGATTCCTTTCGCGTTAATCTTCCTCTCCTTCTCATTTTCCCTTCATTTCCCCTCCATTTCCACTTTATTTCCTCTTTATTTTTCTCCTATTTTCTATTTTGTTTCATCCGCTTTACCTCTTTCTCCGTTTTATCTGCTGCAGGTTCTAGAGGCCTCTAGAGGTCTCTAGAGATATCGAGGAGGGCAGCATAGCTTTAATGACTTTTAATTCGTACCACTGGCGAGGATCCGCGAGAACGTTTACGATCAGCGATACCAGTTTGATCTTCCTCTTTGAGAAGCTGACCGGCGTCGCGTTCCGGTCCCGTGCGTCCTCAGCCTGGCGAACCGGATGGGACGCGGAGGAGGGCTGGAGGAGTCTGAAAGATCCGCGTCGTAGATCAAGGAGACCCCTCTAGACTCGCGACACCGTGTCTATATTCAGTTTATCTTCGGCGGGAATAACAAGTTGTTTACGCGGCTCGTCGGACGATATAATTTCTGACGCGAGGCCTTCGGAGTATATTAAGATACAGATCACGCTGATTATCGAGTGGCGACTTATCGAATCGAATTAGAATAGAGCGCCAACGCTGTTCCAGCTATCCCGACCTGGTCTGCATAGTTGGATAGCGCCAGGGTGATCCTCGTCGGGAATCAGCTAGAATTCGAGCAGTTCGCTGTCAACCTATCTGTTATTGTCTCTATTCCCTCTTGTGGATATTTCGTTAGCGGTATTTCGTGATCCATGCTCGATAACAATCGATATGTGAAGCCTTTGAAGTATATTAACACTACGTCGTCCTGTGGCACCATGTTGGTGTCATGCGAAAACTATCGGGCAAATGCCGGTGACACCACGTTGGTATGATGAATCAGTCCTACCGGCGCCAAACAAAAGAATCCCGATTAAACGTGCAGACGGCTTAGTGTTAAGATACAGATCACGCTGATTATCGAGAGGCGACTTATCGAATCGGATTACAATAAATCACTAACACTATTCCAACTATTCCAACCTGGTGTGCATAGTTGGATAGCGCCAGGATGATCCCCACCGGGAATCAGCTGGAATTCGAGCAGTTCGCTGTCAATTTACCTATTATCGTCCCTCTTCTCTCTTGTTGATATTTTGTTAGCGGTATTTCATGGGTGATGCTCGATAACAATCAATTTGCGAAGTCTTTGATGTATATTAACTCTATGCCGTCCTATAACACCACGTTAGTGTCATGCACAAATAATGAATCAGTCTTACTGGCGCCAAACAAAAGAATCCCGATTAGACGCGCGGACAACTTATCCAATCGGATTAGAATAAATCACCAAAGCTGTTCCAACTATCCCGACTTGGTCTGCATAGTTGGATAGCGCCAGGATGATCCCCACCGGGAATCAGCTGGAATTCGAGCAGTTCGCTGTCAATTTACCTATTATCGTCCCTCTTCTTTCTTCCAGATATTTCATTAACGATATTTCATGGGTGATGCTCGATAGCAATCAATTTGCGAAGCCTTTGATGTATATTAACTCTATGCCGTCCTATAACACCACGTTAGTGTCATGCACAAATAATGAATCAGTCTTACTGGCGCCAAACAAAAGAATCCCGATTAGACGTGCAGACGGCATAGTGTTAAGATACAGATCACGCTGATTATCGACAGACGACTTATCCAATCAGGTTAAAATAAATCACTAACACCGTTCCAGCTATCCCGACCTGGCGTGCATAGTTGGATAGCGTCAGGGTGATCCTCGTCGGCAATCAGCTGGAATTCGAGCTGTTCGCTGTCAATCTACCTGTTATCGTCCCTCTTTCCTCTTACGGATATTTCGTTAGCGGTATTTCGTAGTCTATGCTCAATAACAATCAATTTGTGAAGCCTTTGAAGTATATTGAGATACAGATCACGCTGATTATCGAGTAGCGACTTATCGAATAGGATTAGAATAAACTGCCAACGCTGTTCCAGCTATCCGGACCTGGTGTGCATAGTTGGATTGCGCCAGGGTGATCCTCGTCGACAGACAGCTGGAATTCGAGCAGTTCGCTGTCAATCTGCCTGTTATCGTCTCTCTTCCCTCTTACGGACATTTCGTTAGCGGTATTTCGTGGTCGATGCTCGATAACAATCAATTTGCGAGGCCGTGGCGCGAGTGACGCACTTGCCGCGACTGGTCGGCAGGCGTTATCAAGGCCGGCATTATTTACGATAACCATTTCGCCGCGAAGGAATTCCGTTAAGCGTCCGATATCGGTCGATGGTCGAGCGTGTCGTTAGTGGCCTATTGCCGCGGTTATATAGCGATCATTTCGGCCGGATTTTTTCTCGGAAGGTGCAAACTCGCGGGCCCTGGCTCGCCCCCTAAACCTGTTCTCAGGCCAGTTGAGACGTTCAACATTCGTTTCTTGCCACGGAGATATTCCATTGGCGTGTATGGACGCGCCGGAACCTATAATATCCACGGCTACATTTGCGCGCCGCGACCAGCACGAGAGCCAGCTTTTAATGAGCGCCTCGCGGATGATCGATGCCTCTCTATCCTTCCCTTGTTTTTACCTCTTTCTCCCTTAATTGCTTTATCGCGCCGAAGCATCAACTTCTGTTTGCTCGTTTATCGCCGGTAATCACGCGATTATAATGATCTGTCAGCGAGTGCGCGTCTAGCGTCAGAGTAGATCGAGAGCCTCGTGAGCCGGGCTGCGGGTACAGAGGATCTAGAGTTGTCACTGATTGCCAGCTGTTTCCTGCGAGCTGCCACTGACATCGCGAGGTTAGTATTTATTCGCGATAGTCTCGAGTTAATATTCGCTGGCTAGAATTTTCGATGCGGACGTTATCCAGCGTTGATACTGTTCCGGGAATTGCGCACCGTTATCTGGGACAGGCTCCATCGCGACGCAGGCAAAAGCGGAAAACTCCCAGAGCGAGTGACGTGGAGAAAAATTTTAATTTCCTGTTCATTTCATACGACTTGGACACGCGTTTAGTCGAAAGAATTTCGGAAATTGTCAAAAACGAGAATATTAGGGAGAGGAGTAAACTGTACGTGTACAGGAGTTAGTCAATCATTCGTGGTTCTTCATTGATATAAGCTGTTCACTTCACAAATCGATTAACTCCACTTTTTGAAAAATCTTAAATATAAAGAATTAGGACTATACCAAGTGCTTTGACACTTAAATTTAGGATTTTTCAAAAAGTGAGGTTAATTAATTTGTGCAGTGAACGGCTCATATGGTCTTGGGACGTGGATCCTAACGTGCATCGATCGATGCGACCGGTGTTCGGGCAAAATCCGGCACACGTTCCCGCGAGGGTCCCTGGCGGCCATAAAGTTAACGATCGCGATCATCGATGCAGCTGACGTTTACAATTGCGTTTTTTCCACGCGATCCACTCGCGATAAAGCGCATTACCGAGCGTTTCTGCGACGCCGGGACGCGTGAAAGCGTGTGCGCGAAGGGCAGAAGTAAGGTTAGGCGGTACCGGGAGGAGGGCGCCACGGTCGTTTCTTTCGGCGTTTCTTCTCAACTGCCAGTCATCTTACGCGGGAACGTGTAATCTTGTTCGCGAATTTTAACGAATCCACGCACTCGAGCGTTTATCGCTGCCGCAGCGCTCTCAGCGGCTACACGCGAAATTAATATTTGTACTCGGCCATCTTGACCGCCTGCGTTTTTATCGATCACCGAGTATTCGCTGTCGGTTATCGCGCTACATGCCTTAAGCTCGGTTCACACTGCGGGGAAGACGCGTTTGGTTAGGTAATGGAAGGTTAGGTGCTTGGAGAAGGTAAAGCAAGGTTTTTGAGGTTTCGATCTTCGAAATTTAATTTTTTTACTGCCATTGCTGTGTTTTTTGCATAAAATGGCAGAGATGATCGGGTTGTTGATAATTTTCGATTCGTTATTTTAATTTCGATCTCAGGAATGAAGATCGAAGAATATAGCATAGATACGTATTTGCATTATCTTCTTGTGGAGTTTTATGGAGACCTAAACGACCATGAATATGCTTATCTTCGCTACTTATCTAGTCCAATCCTAGACTGAAGTATCTTGATCTAGCCAATGCATTATTAATTTTCTTCCTCCTTTTGAAAGCAATTTTACGTACTGTTAGACCATCCAAGTAATGGTAGTCTGTTTTACACTTGCTTTACGGTCGCTATCTCTATACCTATTTCTACATATTTGATACCTGTCAAATTGACAAGTAAAGGAAACCACGTGTCTTTTTTAACGATTAGTTTAATTTAAAAACAATTACAATATACCTAATAGAAAATTATTCGAAATGAACCCAAAAATTGTCGAAATTCACGGAGGAAACTCTGACATACTTAATTATCCTATCCTATACTAATAGATCATGTACATCCGTGATATTTTTGTTTCCAAGCATACCTCTTCCCTCCGAGAAGCTTTCTAACGCAGAAAATTATGCATACTCTCTACCTATCTCAGATCCAATCGACTCCAACCGCTACCCAGTCGCGGAATCAAGCGACTCCACCGATCCATGTCTATCTGTCGATTATACACGTCATTTACTACACGCTTCGCGTCACTAACCGGTATCCAATTTCGCTTATCACAATTATTATTGAAAATACGAACGTTACTCGAACGATAGCAATTACTCGATGAAAGGACATGTCTTCGCTATCGTGAACTTTGCTCTCTAACAACACCACTTCGTTTCTCCTTTAATACCGTCGAACTTCTGGTTCCTCTGCTACGTTCGAGTGTCAACTAACCTAGGGACCCTAACGAGTGTCAAATCGTTTAGGGCCCCGATCGTTCCCATTGCTCGCGATTTCGGTGCTCGTGGGTCAAAGAGCTGCCAAAGAGTTGTCAAAGAGCTGCCAAAGAGCAGCCATAAAGCTCGGCGTTTTTCCACGTGTCTAGTCGACCTGGCCCATGGTGTGAAACGGGCCTTATCCGCGAGCGTTTTATCGGAGGAGGCGAAGCGGGAAAAAAGAGAGAGGCGATCGGTCTTCCCGTATGTAAATGTTGCGTCTATAGAAAGAGGTGGTGCCCCGTAATCACTGCGGGCCCTCCAGACAGACGGCTTTTTGGTGGAAGGTGTAAACGACTTTACTGGCTACTTAAACTCGTTTCAGATCGATGTGCAAACGACTTGGGCACCGGCCAGTTAAGACATTATCTTGACGGGCCTTTGCAAAAAAATTCCCCGTTACGAAACACCGCCACGTAGCTCGTCCCTCGTTTTATCGATCACCATGGCCGCTCCCCTTATCGTTCGCCCTTGGCGAATTCAATTTTGCTCTCGTAATTCAGCCTCCGTTTCGCCGGACCTCTCTCGTTTTCTCTTCCTCCCAGCCACGTAGTCGGGGGTGACACTTTCCATGTCTGGTGGCATTTTATTTCGCAGGGTTCTATCGTTGCATAGAACGTCTTTATTGTTCCACTGGTATTTCATTTTTAATCGTATCTATAATCCTTATCGACTGGCAATGCAATCATTGTTACAAATTTGGTCTTTAACCCCTTGGCTACTATGGGTGCCTATGGGCACTTAGAAATTTTGCGTTTGTGACACGGAGGACGCCTATGGGCGCTTAGAAAATTTGCGTTTGTGACATATAGGATGCCTATAAGCGCTTAGAAATTTTACGTCTGCGCCACGCAGGGCATCTATAGGCGCTCGGTGTAGTTTGGCTTTCTGACACGGAGGGCGCTTGTTTTCACAAAAATGGCGTACATCGTAATTCAACTCCTGCTGTATAATACAGCCGCTGCGTTTCAAAATCTGCCGTAGTCAAGGGATTAACGTACAGTTCAGTGTTTGAAATATTGTATTTTTGATCTATTGGAAGGATAGGTAGAGGAATCCTCTGCTAGGATACCCAGCATTTATTCAAAATTTATTTAACGCTGATTTATCATTGATCATTCTTGGGATATTAATAATAAATTATCAAACGATATATTTATTATTATACAAATTTCCAAAAAATGGTTAGGATAAATTATTAAAAAGATATAAATTAAAAAAATTAGTATTACCTGTTTCGAGTGATAGATTGACTATAGCACACAAGGCGTAGAAAATCTCGTAGACCTTTGTCTACGCCTTTGTCTAGACCTTTGCCTAATCTACTCCCCTCTGCACACCTTAGAGTTAATCCAGTCTCGCAGATAAATAAATAAATAAAAAGGATCGATTTTATATCGAACGTCGAATCAAGCAAGACACTCGATAGGCCCAGACCGCTTTTCTTGTGCAGGTGATATTTCCCGTGCTATTTTAATCGATGTTACGCGTAATCTAGATTTACGAGCTCGCCGCATAAAGATTCGAGATTAGTTATCCGCTTAATGGTACCGGTGAATGGTCACCATGTCCTCAAGGTGATCCAGCCACCTTGTCACCCTTTCTCGTGAATCTAATCCGTCTGCTGGCGTTCCAGTCCAACCCGTCCATTCACGCGTTTCCAACCCTCTGACGAAACTCTCGAGCAAAGCAACGACCTGGCCGGCGAGGACCAGTGGCAGGACACAGAGTAGGAGGAAAATAAAAGGGCAAAAGGGGTAACAAGATACGACGGAGAGAGATATTTTCACGGGGTAAGAAAGGCCTTTGAAATAGATGGACGAAATCGTACACGGCGCGCTATATATACGCGTGCCGACATAAATCCGTGACTTTATGTTTTCCAACGTGACGCTCGCCGCGTCCTGCGTTTCCCGCCATTCTCGAGCGCGAGTAAAAACAAGGCGGATATCTTTACGAACGCGTCGGGGTTTACGTAAGAAGAAACTGCGAAGCTTTTCTGTCGAGGACTCGCCACCCCGCCGTTTCCGGGGAACGTGCTCGCTACAGGATCGAGGGTGAGATGAGGGAAGATCGAACGATGATCGAAATATGTGACATAGCATTGGGTCCAATTCGCTGAAATGTGAGGAAGAACGTCAAAGAGAAGGTGGAATATGTACAAAGGTCATTCTTTTGGAACGCTTAGTTGGGTTTTAGGGTTGTTGGATTATTTGTAAGTTGGGTAGGTAGCTTTACAGGTATTGATAGTGTATTGGTTAGGTATTCGCTTTATAGTTGATTAAATTCTAAAAACCATATGACTGCAAGGGTTTCTGACGAGAGGAGAGTGTGGATTTGGTTTTATTAGTGTGAATGCAAGTCTGTGAGGTCGAGTAATGGCACGAATGTAGATACGTATGTTTTTGGAAGTGCGAGTGGAAGATCTAGAATTCGTGGTGTTGTGCAGTTGCTATGGATCAGAGTCAAAATGTTATAAGGAAGTTCAGTTTGTTATAAGCAACGTGAGAGTGAACAATTAGGATATAAGACGTGTGTAAATTATAATTTTATAATAGATATACGATTGTTATACAACAAACTCTCAGAGAGAAGCTCTCGCTGTTGTCCTATGTCGGTGACTGTCTTATTTAGTTTTAGATTGAATAAATTTAGGGAAATATTTCTCGAATTTGCCTAATAGGGGTAGTCCTTGGTGTCGAGGACCTTTCTGTTTGGATTATGAGTCGAAGTGCGTGAGTTGGATAGGTAGCTTGGCAGATATTGACAGTGTATTGATTAGGTATCCGCTTTATAGTTGATGAAATTCTAAAAAATGTATGACTGCAAAGGTTTCTGATGAGAGGAGAGAATCTCTCGATGTTGTCCCATGTCATTGACTGTCTTATTTAGTGTTAGGTCGAATAAATTTAGGAAAATATTTCCCAAATTTGCCTAGTAGGAGTAGTCCTTAGTGTCGAGGGCCTCCCTGTTTGAATGATGGGTGGTCAAAGTGCGTTTGACATGGTTGTACGATCAGAGTTTGCATTTTCTTATGTTCCTCAAGCTCTTTCCCCCATGTCATAGCCAGGTAATATATAGGTAAACGTGTCTGTAATTTGCTCCGATCCTAGCACACGCTAGCTATTCAGTCTTGACACCTCATAGGATAGCCCTACATGGTTTGCTCAAGAGAGAATGAGAAGAATGTTACATATTGTTCACACAAATATTTGATAAAGTGATACTTGATCATGGTCCCGATTTGTGACTTTTCCAATGGATACTCTCATGGCGGATGTCATGTATGTGGATCTTTGGCTGTCAGTGATAAAATATTGGTAATTATATTTATTAATTTATGCAAGGATGGTCTTAGCAATTAATATGTTACGGGAAAGTATTTTTTATGCTAATCAGTGTCTTCTTCATTTGTGATCGCGAAAATTGACTCGGTAGATAGTAAAAATGACACATTTCTAACATTCATCGTGGAAGAATTGGATTTTTGCGTTTCCGAATCCATTTTCTGTACCGGTTTGTATATATAATTGTATAATTCCTGCAATTTTCGTTATTTTTTACCGAAAAAAATTGTGAATATTCTTGAGATACTGATATATAGGAAAATGAAAACCTCGTGTCAAAAAATTTTGCGGTTTCCTTCAAAAAAATTCTTAAAATATCCCTGTGTCTGGCATGGATTCGTAGAGGGTTTGCTTAAGATATTTTAAAATATTTAAGTGCGATAAATTATCATAAATTATATATTCGTGGATTAATGCCCAGCAGATTATTTTCGAACACATCGATGCAGATTTATGCGATGAGTCGATCAAACGTGGCTCACTTTAGCAAAGATTGATCGTTATATTGACTTGCCGAAAAGACTTGCGAAATTGAGCGATTTGCGAATTTTTATATATTTATCAAGGTATATCGATTAAAATTAAAAACAGGCTCTATAATAAATATCGAAAAAAGAACTGATTTTTTATCTAGGTATCGCATGTTATCTCTTTATCCAATTTTTATAATACGCGTAGGAAGATAAAGAAAGATAAAGATGATATACACAAATTCGCGAATCGTTACTTTCTTTTCTTTAACTTTCCTTAAATCGAACCTCGATGCATTTTTGTGTAACCATAATCGACGAAGAATATTTCGAACGTGACATTGCATATTCGCGAAAAATGTCAAGTTATTTTCGAATCTGTCAGTGTGGGCTTATTTTACAACCGAATTAAGTGTGGGTCTCATGCACAAGTCTGTCACCGAATAAAAAATCAAGTGATTCCAAAATGGAAGCAAAAATTCCCCCCAAAAAAGAAAAAAATCGTATTTTAATTTTTGAAATTGCAGTTTAAGATAATTCCTTTTTTTCCCTCTTTTTTTCCATGACGAAATCGTCGAGAAAACTCGAGACCAAGCACGAGACAAATTGTCAAAATATACAGGGTGTCTCACAATTAATGGTAGAATCAAAGATCAATCGATTCTACGTAAAAATATGCGTGAAAATATAGAACAAAGTTTCTTCATACGTGGCTCTGTTTTCGAAAAATTCGAGTTTAAATATTTGCGTGGGTGGCGTGCGCATATGTCGTCGATTTAACGGATTTCGTGGTGAACTAATATCGCCTTCGTGTTTATAAATATTCCCTCTGAAACGAATCGCTCTGCATCAATCTTGCCACCATGTTTTCCTCGTTCCCGAACAATCGTTATTTATCGAGCATGATTAACGCTAGAACTACCAACCCAGTCAAAATGACTGGTCCCAGAATTTTCCTTTTTGCAATCACCGAACACGTACACCTGCTTTAAGGATAAAATTGGTATCAACTCATATTAACCGCTAGGCTACTGTTGGCGCCTATGGGCGCTTAGAAATTTTGCGTTTGTGACACGAAGAACGTCTATAGGCACTTAGAAATTTTGCATTTGTGACACGAAGGACGTCTATGGGCGCTTAGAAATTTTTCATTTGTGACACGGAGGGTGTCTATGGACGCTTAGAAATTTTTCATTTCTGACACGGAGGGCGCCTATGGGCGCTTAGAAATCTTGCGTTTGTGACACGAAGGGCGCCTATGGGCGCTTAGAAATTTTACGTTTGTGATAGGGAGAACACCTATGGGCGCTTGGAAATTTAGTATTCGTGGCACGGAGGCCGCCTATAGGCCCATACAAATTTTGCGTTTGTGACACGGAGGACGCCTATGGGCGCTTAGAAATCTTGCGTTTGTGACACGAAGGGCGCCTATGGGCGCTTAGAAATGTTTCGTTTGTGACACAGAGGGTACCTATAGGCGCTTAGAAATTTTTCATTTGTGACACGGAGGGCGCATATGAGCGCTTAGAAATTTTGCGTTTGTGACACGGAGGGCGCCTATAAGCGCTCGGTGTAGTTTCACTTTATGATACAGAGGGCGCTTGTTTTCACAAAAATGGCGCCCATCGTAACTCAATTCTTGCCGTATGGTACGGTCACTACGTATCGAAGTCTGCCGTAGTCAAAGGGTTAAGAAAGAACCGTAATCAATATATTCACTCATATTCATCTGTATTGCAGAAATTACTATAATCTGTGCACGTTATAGTTAGGTACCCATTAAAGATCGGTAGTTCTAGTGTTAAAACCGGGACCGCAACCCCTCAAATATTCCAAGCGAATTTTCTCTCAAAAGGGAACCTCGTAGAAGAAAATCGTATTCCACGTTTCCGATTTATGTTAACCGGGACCGCAACCCCTCAAATATTCCAAACGAATTTTCTCTCAAAAGGGAACCTCGTAGAAGAAAATCGTATTCCACGTTTCCGATTTATGTTTTCGCGCAGATTCGAATACGACCCTGCTCCTACCACCGATCGCGAATCGCGTATATTCGCGGGAAAATGTCACGCGGGCTATTTTCGAATCCGCCGATGCGTATTGGTTTTACGAGTCGGTGAAGCGTGGATCATTGTAGGCAGAGACCGATCGCTAAATATAAGCGAACGACGAACCAAGAAACGTACGCGAGTGAAACGCGGGAAAGATATTAAAACTAGAAACCAGAACCGAATGATGTATTACCTCGAGGGTCGAAGTGCCAACCGACCTCATCCGCCCTCTTGCCGGCTGGCACCACTCCACATTTTCTAGAATGACTCACGATAAACGGGTCGACCGTTCGACCAGTCTGTTCTACCGTCTGTCGATGCTGCTACCACGCGACCCGGAGAGCAACTCCTCTTCCTGGGCGACAACTTCGCGGATGTTATCGAGCGCGACCACTTCCGGTGCTTCTTTTATCCCCGTCGAACGTAGTGGAGTGAGTATGTTCGTTCTTGCTCACCGTCGAGTAAAATCTGTGTGGTTATTGGGAGACACGACGAATAGCTTTTTGTTTGAATTAAGTGTAGTCGAATTTGTTTATTCTTGCTCAGCATCGAATAATGATTGTGTGGACTTTGGAAGATCTTGCAATGGCCCCTTCTTATTTGAATTAAATGTATCCGTTCTTGTTCACTATTGAATAAAATTTAAGCAGACCATGGGAAATACGATGAATGAGCCCCTTTTATTTGAATAAAATATAGTCGAATTTGTTTATTCTTGCTCACCGTCGAATAAAGATTGCATGGACCATGGAAGACTCTGCGAATGGCCCCTGTTTATTTGAATAAATGGTAGACGAATTTGTTTATCCTTGCTCAATATTGAATAAAGATCGAGTGGACCATGGTCCCTTTTTATTTAAATAAAATATAGTCGAATTTGTTTATTCTTGCTCATTATTGAATAAAGATTGCGTGAACCATAAAAGACCCCACGAATGGTCCCTTTTTATTTGAATAAAAGGTAATCGAATTTATTTATTCTTGCTTATCATTGAATAAAGATTGCATGGATCATGGGAGATCCCACAAATGGCCCCCCTTTATTTGAATCAAGTGTAGTCGAATTTATTTTATTTTTGCTCACTATCGAATAAAGTTTGCGTGGACCATGGAAGATCCCCCGAATGGACCCTGTTTATTTGAATAAAAGGTAGTCGAATTTGTTTATTCTTGCTCATTGCTGAATAAAGATCGAGTGGACCATGGTCCCCTTTTATTTAAATAGAGTATAGTCGAATTTGTTTACACTATCTCACCGTCAAATAAAATCTGTGTAGATCATGGAAGATCTCACAAATGGCTCCTCTTTCTTTGAATCAAGTGTAGTCGAATTTATTTTATTTTTGCTCGCTATCGAATAAAGATTGCGTGGACCATGGAAGATCCCACAAATGGCCCCTCTTTATTTTAATCAAGTGTAACGGGATTTATTTTGTTCTTGCTACCATCGAATAAAATCTGCGTGGACCACGGAAGATCCCAAGAATGGCTCATTTTATTTGAATAAAAGATAGACGAATTTATTTATTCTTGCTCACCATCAACTAAAGTCAGTGTGTTCCATTGAAGAATCAACATATGACCACGTGACGACTTTCGATGCTTTTTATTCGAATAAAGTATAGTCAAATGTATTTGTTCTTGCTCACCATCGACTAAAGTCAGTGTGGACCATCCAAGAATCATCGAATGACCACCCGACGACTTCCGGTTCCTTTTTTTATTTCAATAAAATGCAGTCGAAGATGTTCATTTTTGCTCACCATCAAATAACTTCTGTGTAGATTAATTGGTATCAAATGTGGAGAATTAGGATAGTTATTGGAATCCACGATAACTTCCGGTGCTTTAACTAATCCAGTATATCATAATCGAATATGTTCATCCTAAGTCACCATCTAAAACCTTCTACATTCAGAGTGAAAATTAATTGATATAGGGAACCAACGATTGGATTATCTCTTTGTAAAGTTGTGAAAAATAGTAATTCGAAGACTTTCTGTCATAGAGTAGACGGTATTTTTAAAATGGTGAATGAGAAATCATATGCAAATTAAGACGTAGAATTATTTTTCTTCGACATTCCACACATCGTTAGGTAATTTTAAATGTGATATATTAATTAACGTCGATCTTTGGAATCTGATTAAATAGTGACTGAGAGTTACCTCTCGAGTGCAAAGGGTTAATTATCTAATCTCATAGTGACTTAAAATTTTATTCACGAATCAGTGTATCGGAAATCTTCTATATATTGAACATCAGAATAATCGATATCTCGTGTGAAAAATTGGAATAATCGTAGCATCGCTATATCTACAGATAAACAGCTTTTAACTTTCCTTATAAAGACAACTTTACTTTCCTCTTCTACTTACTTACTCGATATACTTGGAGATAAGAATGACGTCTCCATAAACGCGATATTTTCTAATATTTCCTTATCATACATAGTGTATTTAAATTTCGTAATAATAGTGTAGAGACATGGGTGGTTGTTAAATAATATAGAACTCTATTTATTAGAAATAAAATAATAATACAATGTGCGGTGACGGTAAAGACTACGAATATAGATATATACATAAACTATTACAACTACAACTAACAACACAATTGTTCCAACATCACTGACCTAACATAACTGTCTCTCAAGAATTGTCCGCTAACCATTTTTGCCTTCTTACATATATTCCTCAAAAGCTTCCCCAACATGACCAAATATGGTCATGCTAAGGGCCTGACGTATTGCCGGGGTTTTTCCGACCGACCTGGCCCTCGAACCCTCGGCGACTTTCCAAACTAAAGTCACCTATACCCGAGGTGAAAATTCTGCGATACTACAATAGTGTATCACCTATGGACTAATAGTACTTCATCGAACAGGGTAAATAGGAAATTTAGCAGGATTAAATTTCGTCTAGACAAAATTTGACTGTCAGTCAACGATCCACAGTGAATTCAACTGGATTCTCTCGCATTAAACAGATTTTCATCCGAATCTTCATTTCGCCGAATAGACTGCTCCACTTTTTCCGTTCTTTCGCGTGTAAAATGGACCGCGAGCGAAACACGGGCCCGCTACAAAGTATCGAGGTTCTCGGAAGAGGCGAGTTAATCCTCCCTCGAACCCTCGGCGACTTTCCAAACTAGTCACCTATACCCGAGGTGAAAATTCTGCGATACTACAATAGTGTATCACCTATGGACTAATAGTACTTCATCGAACAGGGTAAATAGGAAATTTAGCAGGATTAAATTTCGTCTAGACAAAATTTGACTGTCAGTCAACGATCCACAGTGAATTCAACTGGATTCTCTCGCATTAAACAGATTTTCATCCGAATCTTCATTTCGCCGAATAGACTGCTCCACTTTTTCCGTTCTTTCGCGTGTAAAATGGACCGCGAGCGAAACACGGGCCCGCTACAAAGTATCGAGGTTCTCGGAAGAGGCGAGTTAATCCTCCCTCGAACTGGTTATACTTGGTGCCACTAATTCGAAACGGGCGTAGCATCGATCATATAATAAAAATGTCGTCCCGGGTGCTTGGCTTCATTAAGCGCCCCCCAACGGTCCTCCGGCCGCTGGCTTCTTTCCGCGGGGACCATTCCGGCAGATTCCACTGGCGTGTTCACCCTCGGTGCCCGTAACTTTTCAGCGACGCGTATATCGGCGAATAAAGAAATCGTCGAATCGGACGCGTTCCGTTTCTTTCGCGGCACCTGCCTTCCATAATTCCTCCGGGGGTGAGCCGCGTCGTGGCGCTTCCTATTAATCACGGCCCCCTCCGGCTCCGCGACAATTTCGCGTAATCACCGACGGACGGATCCGGTAAAGCACGCTAACGAGAGAGTAGCCTGGTAGGCCGAACGAAACACCCGAGCGGAGAATTATCGCCGCGAATAACGCGGTTCGCGTGGGCGTGAAATTCCCGTCTCGCGTCCGCGCGAGCTTCTCCTCTCCGCTCCGCTCCTCTCCGCTCGTCGCCGCTCTCTCACCTTGTTTTCCCGTATAAAAAGCCCGTAATCGCGAGCGATGACGGGAAACGAGGCACGAGTTTGCGGACCAAGTAACGGGGGAAAAAGAAACGCGGCGACGCGAGCCCGTCGCGAACATATCGTGACAAAATGGCCGAAACGAAAGCCGGGCCAGCGGGTAAATCGGTTGTGTTTATACAGGGAAAGCGAGCGCGAGATGTGTCAAAAGCAGTTGGATCGCTCCTTTCGCGACATTCCGGCGCCATTCGCGATTCTTCTTATCGCGCCGGACGAGAATGATCGAATACTTTGCACGCTGATGTAACATCAGGGTCACCTGGGTCTTTTTTTAATTACAAGGTATTTTGTTATTAACTCTGTTGAGGTTTTCGCGCTTTTCGTAGCGGGTGTTTGTTGTTTCTCTTTTAATTTATAGGTGCTTGCTGTTGCGCTGACGTTTTTTCTCGTTTTGCGTGTCTTTTGCCAGCGTTTGAGATTGCAAAGTGGGACGTGGTGGTCACATGCGTGCTGCTTTCAGCGGTTTGCGGGTTCGGATGAACGTTTACGAGTGGGAACAATGATAGAGGAGGAGGAAGAGAAGAGTCATTTATGAATGTGTCATTAGGTTTGAAGTTCCTCCTTTCTTTCTTGAAATAGAAGAAGTTAATATCGTAGATATTTTACTGTTCGAAACGCAGGTATGCACTTGATAAAGGATGATAAGAGACGGAATAAGGATTCGCAAATTTTTGTGCATTCGAAAATGGGTCGAGGAGGTAATATTCTATAGCGACAAACAATCTTTGTTTTAATACCTCGCATAAAGTCGATTTTTAATTTTAATCCGCGTATTGAAGGGAATAAAAAGTGTACAGAAGTCCGTGAATCAATATGCTGTATTTCTTGCCTCCTGTCAGTAAACGTGTATTTTATGATCGTATAAAGTATGTCTTTTATACTTATTACCATACTCGGAATCGTTTCGAACAGTGAAGAAGATTGCACGCTTTTCTGGTCGAATATTTTTAATGAATTTCACTGACAGGGGTTAATGAATTTCTGAAAATAAATAAATTACGAAGAATTTAATGCTTTGATCTGTCTGAGGTCCGTAGGTCAGTGTTTGACACCACTGGCTTTGGATATATGAAAGAGCTACTGTAATGACACAATCATTGTCGTGAAAGCGAATGAGTCAAGGAAATAAATGACTTCACACGATATTGGCTGATTCCGTTAATTCATTTGGCTCTTTGACTCGGTTATCTCTTAAATAACTCCGATTAGATCACTTTCATCAAATATAGTCCATAAACTGATACTCCTAATCTAAGCCAATAACCAAGATGGTTCACTAGTTATATGGTAGTTTAAAATGACTGACGGTATCAGTATGAAATAGCGAATACTTTCCATAAAATGGCGAATACTATCCACAAAATGACAGAATACTGTCTACAAAATGACAGAATACTATCTACAAAATGACAGATATCGTCCACAGTATGGTGGAATACTGTCCATAAATTGGCAGATATCGCCCACAGAATGACGAAATACTGCTCACAAAATTACAGAATACTGTTCACAAAATAATACAATACTGTCCACAAAATGACAGATATCGAGCACAGTATGATGGAATACTGTCCATAAAATGGCAGATATCGCCCACAGAATGACGAAATACTGCTCACAAAATTACAGAATACTGTTCACAAAATAATACAATACTGTCCACAAAATGACAGATATCGTCCACAGTATGGTGGAATACCGTCCATAAAATGGCAGATATCGTCCACAGAATGACGAAATATTGCCCACAAAATGAAAGAATACTGTTCACAGAATAATAGAATACTGTTCACAAAATGACAGAATACTGTCCATAAATTGACACAAAAATCCACAAAACACGAAATGACAGATATCGTTTACGGCATGATGGAATACTGTCCACAAAATGGCAGAATACAGCCCACAAAATGACAGAATACAGCCCACAAAATGGCAGAATACGGCCCACAAAATGACAGAATATAGCCCACAAAATGGCAGAATACTGCCCACAAAATGACAGAATACTGTTCGCAAAATGGCAGAATGCAGCCCACAAAATGGCAGAATACTGTTCACAAAATGACAGAATACAGCCCACAAAATGACAGCCTGCCGCCCATAAAATGCCAAATACCTTCCACAGAATGGCGACCGCTGTGAACAAAATGGCATCGCGGTCTCCGCGAAAATCGCGCGAATTCCAGAGCGAGGCACTCGTTAAAACGCAACTCGTCGGATCGCCACGTGGAAAGGAGGAACATTCGTGTGAGTGGCACGACGCGCTCGGTCGTGGCGATATAAAAATATATTAAAGTGCAGATGTAAAGATCGCGGGTAGCTAGTGCACGTCGCACCGTGAAATGTTCGCGCGCGAGCTCTCTCGTCCTCCTCCTCGCTTTCTTTTTACCCTCGACCCTCATTTTCCTTTTTCATCGAAACGCGGGCTCACTTATCCGCCAACGTATACCTCCAACGAATTCCACGCGTCCGCCCGCGAAGATGAGATCACGTTTCAGGATCACGAGGAATCAGGAACGCCAGCCATTCGAATACCTCCACGAGCGCTCGCTCGGGGGCTCGTTCACGGTAGCGAGCTTCGAGATGAGGCAAATTGACTTCGAAACCCGACATACAGTACGGGAAGCAAGGGTTTCGAAGTTGCTTTGGGGTTGGGAATATTAACCTTCGCGATCCACGTCGCTTTATATATATATCATACTTTAGGTTGAATACAATAGATCATAATGAAGAATACGAAAGATTTATTAGGGACGGAAAATTTGCGATACAAAATGTAATACAGGTTCAATATATCAATTATCGGCTGATTAATCGGCTTCCGGAGGTCGATGCTAATTTGCCCGATTAACCCTTCGCACTCGAGAGGCGCCTGTCAGTCGCCATTTAATCGGAATCTAAAAATGGATATTAATTAATATACCAAATTTACAGTTACCCAACGTTGTGTGGAATAGCGAAGTAAAATAATTCTTCATATTTAATTTGTATATGATTTCTTATTTAAAGTTTTAAAATTATCGTCGACTTTATGGCAGAATGTCTTCGAATTACTATTTTCCTGTGACGAAAAAATCGAGTGCATAGGGTTAAAAGTATAAAATCATTCGCAATTTAATTATACTATAAACAAAACGTAGCACATAACTGTACAGTAAAAATTGCTAGATCAATTTTATTTTTAAATTATATGAGATAATTTAAATAATGATATGCATTTTGGAATAATAGTTTGATACTTTAGGGTCCTCCAGATTTCACCCATTTGGTCCTTCTCCCATTAGGAATATTTATAAAAATCTATGAAAATTCATCGAAATACTTTCGAGTACCTATTTCACCGTCATAAAATTAAAAATTAAAAATTCGAAAAGGGTTAAAGAATATTTCTATTCGTCGTTACTTTCTAGTATCAAATACCCCATTGCTGGTAATTTAACAAGGCTCACGAATAATCCCAGAATACCATTCAAGGATTCGTATAAAATTATATGCATTTTGGAATAATAGTTGGATACTTTAGACTGCTCCAAATTTCACGAGTCCTTCTCCCATTTGGAATATTTATAAAAATCTATGGAAATTCATCGAAATACTTTCGAGTACCTATTTCACCGCCATAAAATTAAAAATTAAAAATTAAAAATTTGAAAGGGATTGAAGAAAATTTTTATTCACTGTTACTTCCTAGTACCAAATACCGAATAATCCCAGAATACCGTTCGAGGATTCGTATAAAAATTACGAAAAACGAAGTGCAGCTCGAGGTAGGATCTCAAAGGGCCAATCGACGAAGCAAAGGTCTTTCGAGGGTCTAGGGACACAGGGTCAGAATAAATGAATAAGCTTTCCGTGAATTTTTCCCGGTCCCCGTGAATATTTATTATTCCTTCGATCAAGCAGACGAAATTACACGTCGATTACAGCTTGCAGCCATCGTCGTTGCCAGAATGGTCGCGGAGGGCATATTTCTGGCGAACGCGAGGAAAGTTTCGTTGAACCAATAATTTTTCCCGCGCCCTCTGTCGACTTTCTCTCGCTCGAGGGTCCGTAGAAAAAGCTCGGCGAGCTTTCGCGGCGCTGATTTCATAAAGCTGTCGTCGGCCCGCCCGATCCTCCATAACAGAGGCCACGAAGTCGCGGTTCCCTGGCTCGCTCTCGCCCGTCG
>NW_016908915.1:537841-538729 GCF_001483705.2 Eufriesea mexicana
TATTGAATCAAGGAAAGCGTCCGAGGAAAGCACCAGAGGAAAGCCTGCTTTCACGCCCTCGTTTGCCGATTCGTCGGCTACGCTCTTCGTCCGCTCGCGCCAACTATCTTTTTGCCCGGTGTCACTCGCTCGCCGGATCGAGAGATTTAGGACAGGTGTCGTTATTGCCGTGTTTGTTGACTCGCCTCGAGTGCCACGGCTGTTCCGACCCGTGTCGTCCACGCGGATTCCGCGAAATTACACATTCGACCACTCGGCCCGCGGCTTATAAACACGTCCCGGCTATTCGTTTTGGAGTTTAATAACCTTCTGGAAGCGGAGAGCTGAGCAGAGGAGAGGGCACGGTTCGTGGAAGTTGGCCAGGGGTCGCGGTGTCTGTATATTTTGCGGGTTGTGCCGGCTATTCCGCTCTAGATCTTGCCAAATCTGCTCATCCAATTCACCTAGCTGCTAACTGAGATCAGCAGATGCGAGAATCACCTGTGATTTCGAAACTAGCTACTATATTTCACAATCAGTGTCACCTTTTATCGTTGTTTCATCGGCTCATCGAAATCCATTGATGGAAAAATGAAAATTTTTTAAAAATTCGAAGTCGTCGGTAAATTTATTTGCTATTTTAGGTACAAATTTTACTAATAGGAACGTGGAACTCGAGATCTGTTTCTTTATGGGTTAAACCATAGATCGCAATGGGAAGTTTGAGGCAAAAATTAAGATTGTAATTGTTACCGATTTTATGTATAGGAGTCTCAAAGCTTAGATATCATTGATGGAAAAATAAAAATTTTTTAAAAATTCGAAGTCGTCAGTTACAAATTTTACTAATAGGATCGTGGAACTCGAGATCTGATTCTTTATGGGTTAAACCATAGATCGCAATGGGAA
>NW_016908915.1:539409-554647 GCF_001483705.2 Eufriesea mexicana
GAAAGAGGATGAAAGGTAGGAAGGCGAGCGAAGAAGTAGACGGTTGGTAAGCATGTGCTTGCTCCAACCTCCCCTTTCTCTCCTCCTTTCTCGATCCGCCTCTGGCAAGCCCGTTAGGCTAACTTGGGAGTTCTATTTGCGTCTTGACTTCTTACGTCTTGCCCCCTCCATCCCCCCAGCCGGTCCGTTTCCCTCTTCAGCATCCCCCCGGGGAGAGGCTCGCCGTCTATCTAGCAACGGCCGGTCAGCAACGCGGTCAGACCTAATCCGAATTACCGATGCCACCGTGTGTGGAAAGCTTGGAAGGATTCCCGAACTTTCTGCCTCTCTGTTTTCCGGTCCGAGACGCGATAACCGATGATACAGTCGTGCCTCACGGCTACCCACGAGCTAGGAGAGCTCTATTAGACCTGTCCGCTGTCAACGTCCCATCCGATCGATCGGATTCTCGAGATCGGCAGGGATCCATGGTCTGTCCCGATGGGATGGAAACGTTCCAAGTACAGGGACACTGTGGATGGAAGAATCTTCCGATGGTGGAATATTCTGGGAGGTGAAGATCTAGCTTGGAGAACCGCGGATGACCCGGCTGACCTAATTGAGCGGTATAGGCTGATTTAGCCGCGGGGTTTGGCTTGGTCTCGCTGGTTCTTTGTTCTTTTGCACGGGGGTTAGGACGCGTAGGTACAGCGTGTACAGGGTGTTCATAAAATAAGCGTATAAATGCTAATGCGGGTAACCAGTGGACTCTGGGACAGAGCCGGTTGCGTAATCGGTTTACGCAAGATCCACCTCTATGAAAGAGATCGCTGGGATTCCACGGGAGCGCGAAAAATGTTTCAAAATTCCCGTATTACCTCGCGTCTCCGTGCCAGACATTCCCGGCCGCGCTTCGCTCCTGCAATTCCGCTCTCGTTCACGGCGCGGCGCGCGCGCGCGGAAGCTCTTGGCAGGCCGCTACTCGCGGAGAGGGTTCCCGCGGGCGTAACCGTGTCCTCTAACTGGATTATCGCGTCCTAACGCGATAACGATCGCGTCGACACCTCGTTCCGCGTCGGAGACCATAATATCCCGGCTAGACACGCCATCGCTGTCGCGTTAGATTCAATCATCGCGCGAACAACGCCGATAACCCGATTTTCCAGCGTAGCATGAGCGTGAAATAAGAAGTTCCGCGAACTGCCATCCGGCGTAATAATATATCAATAAATGGGGAGGAGCGCGATTAAGATGCAGCCGGCGCTGTCAATAAAAATCGCCATAACGAGTAGGCGCTGCGGCGGCGCGCGCGCGCACGCCAGCGCGATTTTATCTGGAAACCACTTATCGGGAGTATTTCTTGCTGTCTAATAGCGTGCGATTATCAGTAGCGCTGCGTGCCAGCCCCGATAATTGCGAGACGAGCCGGCGAACAACGCCGGTAATGATCTTCGTAACGGCCGCCGCCATCGCAGATTTGACGTTCGATTACGGCGACTGGTTCCGATACCTCGAACCGAATTACGCGAACAGGCATTAACGGATTCACCTGGAGCATCGGTCGAGGATTCTAGGTCAGGTGTGCCGATCTTACGACGGGGATCGGAGGTGAGACGCGAGGAGTATCCGCTTAGGGGAGCTTCCTTGGTTACTTCGGTGTAAAACAGTGCAGGGGTTCTCAAACTTCCTGCAACGCGAGGCTTGATTCGATGGAAGGTATCGTAACTGAAATTCGATTCTTTTAATTATGTTGGACATCGTTTTTTACAGCAAAGAAATTATTGCGTGGACAATGACACTGGTGTCATACACGTGGAGTAAAGTTTAACACTGATTTGATTTAATTCGATTTATTTTTGTAGAGTGGCATAATACCCTGGCAGAGTACGAAGTTATTAAAAATAAAGAAATGTGAATGAACCAAATAATAATTTACACTTTTATCTATAATATTATTGAGAAGGAAATAATGACAGAATAAATGTCACTTATTGATAGTTTGACTAGAAACTGTCATTATATATTTTAGTATTTATTATTTTATTTTATCATATTTTAGTTTGACTAGAAACGTGGGTGAAGACAGTGGCATACGCATGGGGTAAAATTTGAAATTGATTTCATTTAATTCGATTAATTTTTGTAGAGTGACATAGTACCCTGGCAGAGTACGAAGTTATTAAAAATAAAGAAATGTGAATGAACCAAATAATAATTTACACTTTTATCTACAATATTATCGAGAAGGAAATAATGACAGAATAAATGTCACTTATTGATAGTTTGACTAGAAACTGTCATTATATATTTTAGTATTTATTATTTTATTTTATCATATTTTAGTTTGACTAGAAACGTGGGTGAAGACAGTGGCATACGCATGGGGTAAAATTTGAAATTGATTTCATTTAATTCGATTAATTTTTGTAGAGTGACATAGTACCCTGGCAGAGTACGAAATTATTTAAAATTGCTCTCAATTTTTGCATATAATAAAATGTAAAGAAAGCAGAAAATAATTTACACTTTTATTTACAATATTATCGAGAAGGAAATAATGACAGAATAAATGTCACTGGGTTTGGCTAAAAACTTTCTGCCAGAGGTGATAGAACCTCGGTTTCCAAATATACCTAAATAACTATTTCCCTCTTCATTAATATTTTCTCCATTTATTTCTGATTTATCAGTACCCTGGAGACTCTTTAAAACTAACACGTCTCATGATCCATGTTACCACGTAGCTTAAACGAGTTTGTCACGAAGTTGAGTTAAATACAACACAAAACCAAGTAATTACTTTTATCGAAGGTGCATTATAATTAATTTTAATTAAGCTCCTTCGTCGCCTTTCTCATTACCTTCATGAACCCCCACAATTATCGGTGGACCTATTCAGAAAGGGCAAAATAGCGTCAAGACTGACAGATCCCCGATTCCGTGCTTAAATAAACTCCCAAACACGAAAATCGTGATAGCTTAACCCTTATCGCTCCAAGTGTGCCTCTCGGGCACCACCGATGGTGCCTGAATTATAATTAATATAAACATTCTAATCAAAATTATAATACTTCTGAGATGAATAGAGATTATTCTGAATGACTTTGATATTATTATTTACACGTCATTGTATTATTTAAAATCTAACACTTAAGAACTTGCAAGTGGAAGTATGACGAGAATAAGTTGGAGTTGCCGGGCGATATTCATAATTAAAAGTCGGAGCGTTAAGGGCTAAAATTAATATTCTCGCTGCTCTCAATGAAATTTAATCGGACGACGAGCATGGCGATATTCCCGGAAGGAAACAGCGTTTCCGCTTGTTCGCCGACGCATTGTTCGAACTCGCTAAATCCCGCAGCCACGCGAACCGGAATCCGTCGGGTAATTGCGAAACGAGCGATCCGAAAGTAGCCTAGCTAGCATAACTTACGCGAAGCAAAGCGAAATGAGAATAGATTCGTCATGCGGCGCGTCCAAACGGCAGCGAAACACGGTTGCTGGCTCTCGTTGCTGATGCTTCTTCTGCTTCCGCGAAATTGTTGTGCACGTTGCTAGCTGCGTCAGTGGTTCTTCAACGTTCATGTATAATCTCCACGAGTCTCGATCGGGGGACTAAATAACCGTAAATCATAGCTTGCACATGAACGATGGTAGATAAAGCGCGGAATTTCATCGACACCTCTGGCACTTGTCTGGTATAATTTTCTGAAATGTTCCATCGTATAATAGAAGCAGCCTATGGATCATCTATCGCGATAAGACTCTATCAAACTGTGAAAAGCAGAAGCTCGAAGACTACTGTGCATCGATTTAAAAATCCTTGACAGCGAGTACCGTTATCAAGGCTGATCGAGGAGTACCGATTAGTCGCGCCCGCCATCTTGGTGAACAATTCGCGCGAAGACGATGCCATCAGCGGTGAAGCAGTGGCTGATGGCCTATCGGGGGTTTATTTCGCAAAGATTCGATGGTCTACCGACCATTTCGCGCGGTGTCCGAGGATCGGGTATTATTAACAGTGACTTCGAGGCAAGACAAACTCGAGGGTCGATAAATCGAGCGTTCGCCAGCGTTAAACGCTGGTACAAGCAGTATAATCGGAGTAACAAGCCGATTTCCGTCAGCCGGTCTCGTTCTTGGGGACATTGGCAGCCGTCGCGTTATTATTTTAACGTGAACATTCTGGCGATCCTCACCAAGATAAATAACAATGCTTATGCAACGTCCGCGTAATGTCCGTGCTTCAAGGATACCTCGTCCCTCTTCTCCGAAATTCCGTAGCCGTGCATTTTATGCCCTCGTTCCATGCCGCGATTTCGCATCCATTGTCTCTGCATTAAATACAACCTTTTTTCAATTTCTGTTTCAGGTAAGCGAGCTTCCTGTGTTTCATGTACGGTCAGTGGAGTACGAGGCTTGGTGGTAACGCGGCTGATCAGTCGTAACACGGTATGAGAATGAATGTTAATACTTTTTAAGGGGTAAAGGGTTGTTGGCAAATATTTTTAGACCGAGGAGTGTTTCTTTTAAGTGACTTTGAGGCTTGTAATTCAATTTTCAAAGATTCGGGAAAGTATAGGGAAGCTTTTGTATTTTCAAAGCCCCAGTTCCAAGCTTTTCCGTGAATTCTTAGTATTACTAGGAAGCTTGAGAAATTGGCCATTAAATGGTAACACGGTATGAGAATGGAAGTTAATAGTTTCTGAGGGATGAGGGGTTTTGGCAAATATTATTAGACCGAGTAGTGATTCTTTTAAGTGACTTCGAGGTTTGTGATTCAATTTTCAAAAATTAGGGGGTGTTTAGGGAAGCTTTTGTATCTTCAAAGCCCCAAGTTCCAAGCTTTTCCGTGAATTCTTAGTATTACTATGAAGCTTGGCAAATCGGTCATTTAATGGTAACAAGGTATGAGAATAAAACTTAATAATTCTTAAAGGAATTAATTTGGGGTTTTAGCAAATATTTTTTTACCGAATGGCAATTCTCTTAATCGACTTTGAGACTCGTAATTCAATTTTCGAAGATTGGGTGAAGTATAGGGAAACTTTTGTATCTTCAGAGTACTGGTTCCAAGCTTTTTCGTGAATGCTCAAAATTACTAGGAAACTTGACAAATCGTTGCCATTTAATGGTAACACGGTATGAGAATACAAATTAATAATTCCTAAAAGGTGAGGGGCTTTAGCAAATATTTTTTGACCAAGTAGTGATTCTTTTAATCGACTTCGAGACCCGTGGCTGATGTTTCAAAGAAAATTCGGTGGAGTACAGGAAACGTTTTCAAATCTTGTTGCGAATACTCAAAATTACGAATAACAGCAGATTTTATAACGATACTCGCGTGTACTTGTATAAATATTTATAAGGGAGATAACACACGATGAGATTACTATATTTCGAGATATTACTTATAATATCTACTATAAGGTGATCAATTTCAGATAAAATTAATCGTTAATAAGATATACTTGATACATCTAATTTTATTTATATAATTACAATAATTAATTATTACCTAGACACTCGAATCATAAACGATTCATCGATATTTCGTAGTTTTTAGGGAATCATATTCGATAAATATCTCGAAATTATAAAACGGTACAGAGATACGGAGGTTTCACTATGCTTAGATCATTTCACGAGATGTATACGCGTTTCGTCTTTCTCTAAGAGTTGATTCGAGGATGGAGAAGAGCTCGGAAGTTAAGCGAGCTAATGACGAATCGGATAAAGGCGCATCCTTGGATGCAGTTACTATACCTGGCGCAGCGGAAAACCGCAATCTGGCCGAGGGAGGAATTTCTTGAAAATTGATCCTGCATAGGCCCTTGAACGTGGAATAGAGAAAATTCTCAACGACCCCATAATCGTTATGCTAGGAACGTTAATTTCATCGCATAATTTTCTTACACACGGCTGAAGAAAGTAATCGAGGTCGTTTGGGAAGCGTCACAGCCATTTCGACTCTTTTGAAACGTCATTTGCATCCTCTTACGTATTCTTAAAATTTAATTTATCCACTCATTATCGATCATACCGTTCCAATTTATTATAACGAGGACTCGTAATCGTTAACGATTCTCTTTTCTCGCGAATAAATAAAATCTTGGCTATAGAGGACTAAAATTTGAATTTCAAAATTATATATCTATTTATATTAGGTGATCGTAAATTGCTAGAGAATTTTATTATTTAAATGACAAATGAAGATGAAGATAGTAGAAGGCTAATATGTCAGTATATTTGTCCACGAATCGTCAGTATGGAGAAAATCAGGGAAAATTTACTCGTTCTCCTCGTTTCAAGAAACTCCACTCTGTCCACGACAGACAAATTGACGTTCGATTATAGTTTAACGCCGCTCTAAACCGGAAACGAAGACAGCGTGACGAGTGTTTCGATAACACTGCACGGAACACGTCTTCGCAGCGTCATCGAACCACTCACGCCGTCGTAAATATTTGAAAAGCTGTAACTTCGTATTTATGTCTCCATCTTTCGCGTCTCGTCTCTATAATATCATCAATCGACGATTTCAAACGATCGCTATATCTCTTTTGATATATTCCAGAGAATACAAAACCGAATCTTCGTTACTTCAAAAATCTATCGTCACAGAAATAGAAATATCTTTGAATCTACTTTATCTCGACTTCCCGTTACTTCCATATAGTACAGTATTTATCTACACTCCCTAATTGAGAAAATCTACAAGAAAAAAGATATCGCAATCATCTACAATTTCAAAATTTACTGTCACAAATTGAATCTTTGTTATTTCAAAAATCTATCGTTAAAGAAATAAAAATCTCGACTTCCCGTTACTTCCATATGGTGCAATATTTGTCTACACATCCTTGTTGGCAGAATTTCCAAAAAAGAAAAAAAGAAAGATATGGCAATCATTTAAAATTTCAAAATTCACTGTCACAAACCGAATCTTCGTTACTTCAAAAACCTATCGTCAGAAAAATAAAAATCTCGACTTTTCGTTACTTCCATATAATACAATATTTATCTACATTCCCTAATTGACAGAATCTACAAAAAAAAAAAAAAAAAAAAAAAAATATGGCAATTGTCTAAAATTTCAAAATTTACTGTCACAAACCGAATCTTCATTACTTCCATATAGTGCAATATTTATCTATATATCCTCGTTGACAGAATCCACAAAAAAAAAAAAAATGTCAATCATCTAAAATTCCAAAATTCACTGTCTCAAACCGAATCTTCGTTACTTCAAAAATCTATCGTCGCAGAAATAAAAATCTCGACTTTTTGTTACTTTCATATAGTTATCTACACAATATTTATCTACACACCCTCGTTGACATAATCTACAAGATAGAAAATATGACAATCATCTAAAATTTCAAAATCCACTGTCACATAATTTTATCTAAAATTTAGGAGTGTGAGAACCATAATTTTTCCCCCATAAGAATTCACCCCGTGATCGACGTGTCATCAAGTACCAGTGGATGGTACCGCGTTTGCCTCTTAACGAGAACGCAGTTAGGTATAGTCGCTATGTTCTAGAGACCTGTCGGTCCTATTCCTCATCTTTATTTTCGTGTTACGAGAGGAAGTTTGGACGCGGATGCTATCCAGCAGCTATTAACCGGTAACTAGCGCTCCTAAATTCGAGCGACACTTTCTATTTCGGTGCGTGTTACGAGCACACAGCTCGCTGACAAGCGCACGGACGTCGTCTCATTTTGAAAGTGGCCACGTGGGCGGAAGGGCTGCCGCGGCCAGCCCTGCGAGTTAAAGGGTGAAACGAGCTTTCTCGCGCATCGATTTCCTGGGTACGTGCTCCGAGGGGAATCCGTCGACCCAATTCTTCGCGATGTCAACAACGACGGTTATTTTCGAGCGGCTCTATTCTCGATCGAAAAAAGGATTTATTTTCGAGCCGATCCGTTTTCGATCCAACATTCGAGCGTGCTCCCAACCGCGATTTCATCTACTTTCTCATATTTTTCAGCGCCATTCTATGGACCCTACATCGTGATTTAAGTACGATACACAGGTCCAGGGAGTGACGGAACATTTTGCAATTGGTAAATTCATTTTTGTCGTCATAAGTGATAATAAATGTCAGAATTATTATACTTGACAGAAAATTGCTCGAAATTGAATTTATTTCGATATACCTCCTATGTATACGCGTTATTTTCTTCGGAATTGCAAGTTTAGGTTCCACAAGCATCCACTTATAAATTAAAAGAGAAACAGTATACACCATGGCACGAAAAGCGTAAAAACCCTCACCAGGGTTACCACGATATAATTTATAATTCAACAGAAAAATATAGGAGTCCCTGGTGTGCACACACGACCGAGCTACAACGTTCTTCCGTCGAGAAATAGAGTATTCTAATTTTGCTAAAATATTAATTCTCACTCGCACGTGTCCATAAAATATATACTTGATAGACTTTCTTTATATCTCCAGAAAAGTCCATTTTCAGCAACCGCGTACACCTAAAATGGCTGAAACAAAAATAGAATTCGCAAAGTTAGCTTCTTCGTCAGCAGCAAAGACGTTATCGATAAAATCGGATTAAAATTTCTAAAGTAGGTGGTAAAACGGAATCGTAATTATCAAGGATCTTATTCTAATAACTGACCTGGGTAGAGGAAGTCGCATTTTTCTGAGCTGTGATCGAAGGAAAGCGAAATTGTTGCCGTGTCGCGTCTAACTGCTGGCACAAATCTTCTCCCTTCCTTTCTATTCGAGTTTCCGTCGGGCGTTATGCAACCAATCCCCAAACGGGGTTTGCACTACCAAACATCCGTGGCATGTTGTCGCTGGTACATTCCTAACACCCGGTATGGCGTCCAGCTTTTAGGCTAGCCCGTCGCAAGCCCGCGGCCGCGCTTCGCCAAAATTCGAACGGAATACCTCCTCGCGACCGTCCTAATTGTCCATCTAAAACCGTTTGCCCGTTCGCTATAATTAACCCGCGCCGGTGGGACTCGCGTGAAAAAGTCGCCTGTCTTGTCTGTCTGCCTGTCTGTCTGTCTTCTGGCCTTATGGCCGAGTCGCTCGAAATTAAGGGGAATTATGACAGAGCGTGGTCGATGAGCGTGAAGCCGTTTTCGAACGGGGCTTACTTATCAGTTCCGCGCGGTCGTCTTCGTGAAAGACGTATAAATACGTCGAGATCGTCCCTGGACGTTCGTTTAATCACGCACGGCCAGTTGTTGGCAGGACCGAGCTTATTAAGCTCTGGCCACGCCTGAACGTTACAGATCAAACTTGGGAACACGGTTTAATAAGGATGGTATTAATACACAGCCTATTTTCTGGCGCGAAATATCATTCTAACGCTTCGTCCTCTGCAATAACGACTGTATCATCAGCACGGAGTCAGCGAGTCGCAGTCAACGCTCGATCTCGTTTCCCCTCCAACATTTCCATCCCGAAATTTTGCTGTCGCAGATTCAAAGATTAGGAAACGAACACAGTGCCTCGGGTATTCTGTGAGACGGTAATTTTAATAAAGAATAAAGAAAATAAGGGATATGATACAATTTTTATGGATACAATTTAGTCAGATGGCTGGCAAAAGGCTTGACCCATCAAGTGTCCATATGCAGCGAAGAACAGGAGTCAAGAAAGAATAATCGGTTGGCCTGTTACAGCTCTCAATTGTTTTATATCGGTTCCAAACGTCGGAGACTTTAACACTTTGACTGTCACGGTAGTCATTTCTGGCTGGAGCGCTTGAATTATTTACAATTGTAAAAATTGAATGAAAATTGACAGATAGTTGGCTGTCAACTGTTACCAAAGCGCCGTCGATTGTCACCCGTGACTGCCAGTAACATAAACGCTCCATTGGATAAGAATGTTGTCTTATGTCACCAATTTATTATTATTTTGTCAATTTAAGGCTTCTAATAACAAAAATACTCCCGTCGCGTCCATAGTGAAGCTCGTGATTTAGGTTTGACAGTTAAAGGGTTAAAGTCGATCGTGGTAAATGCTTTCTCAACTTCGACGCCATTATTAGTCAATTGTTAACCGTTACCAAGGTGGTCACTGTTATCTTATATCATTAATTTATTATTATTTTGCTATTATTTGTTTCGAATAATAAAAATGGCGTCCTAAGCGAAACATGTGATTTCGACGTGGCAGTCAAAGGATTAGGGTAGTTGAAGTTTGATAGATTAAGGCCTTTAACTTGAGCTGGGTCGCATTTATAGGGTGCTTCACTGGGTATGACAAGAGTTATCATAGATAAAACGATCCAAATTCTTGTAGACGACGCCTCGAGCTGGCAAGATGGCTCCCGCGATGTGGCACACACGTCGAGATGCTTTTGTTCCAAAATCGCCAGCGATGTACACCACGTCGATGAACATTTATCGCAGAAATAAAAATAACGTGGGCTGCATGTCGGCTAATAACCAGATCATTCATTTCTCGAGCTATATTCCCAGAGTGTCTGGCGTCGCATAGTGTCATCGATATCTTGGAAATATTTCAGAATCGACACAGTTATCTCATGACGTCAATGTGACACCTTACCACGTGTTACACTGTAACGTATGGCACCGCAACCGTGAGTTTATTGCTAGCACAAGTGGTTGAGACAAAAGTGACAATGCGTAACATTGTCCTTCGACATTTGCAATTTGCAATTCCGTTTCTTTACTATTCGATAATAGATCTTCCCCTTTGGAAATGATTTTTCCTTCCTTTTTCTCTCTCCTTTGAGGAATATCGCGACAGGTATTATACGAGGCGAGATTAAAAACCTGCTCGGCCGTTTCGCTACCTGAAAGAGATCGCCCCGAGCGCGAGACGATAGCAGGATCTCGGTTCTAATTTCGCCTTTTAAGCTTTCGACGCGTTTACGCCTGCGTAATCGACTCTCGCTGCTCATCGAACGAATAAGACCAAAAACGCCGGCTCGATCTGAAACACGACAAGGAGAGACAAAGAGCGAACGCGGGGTTGGGGCGATGAGAAGCGGAATAAAGGTGCGAGCGGAGCGAGAGAGAAGGGTACAGGGATGCCGTTTAATTCTTCAGCGGCGAAAGGGGGGCGACTGTGTATTACGAGGCTTGCTTGAAATAATGAGCAGCGAGGAGTCAGCGAATTTTCGAGAGAGCTCAATCAACCGGCATAATATCGCTACATGCACGTCATTACCCCACCCCGAGGAATATTAATTACTCGACCAGCTAGCCAGCCCTTATCTCCTCCCTTCCACCGGCCATTATCTGCCCTTTCCGTCTCGGCCTCTTTACCGCTGCTTGCTACACGATTGACATAATTGTTAAACGGACCCGACCAGCATCACCCGTTCGTTCGAGTCCGAAAACTTTTCCCTCCAACGGTCTTCCAATATCCGACCAGCCGTGTAGCTTGACGACTCTTTTGCAGCACTCCGCGGGACATCTCCGGGGGTCTGATAAGCCTGACTCGAATTATGCTCGGGTTGCGGAGTACGTGGTATCGAGGAGGGCTCGATCGAACGAGGATCGTGTGAAAATTGAACGGACGAGGAGAAATATCTGAGTTTGAATAGCGAAGGAAGATGAGGAGGAAGACACAAATGAGTATTAACCCTTTGCACTCGATAATCTTATCGTTGCAGAAACATAGTAATTCGAAGACTTTCTGCCACGAAGTCGACGATATCTCTAAAACGGTAAATAAGAAATCGTATGCAAATTAAAATGTAGAATTATTTTACTTCGATATTCCACGCATCGTTGGGTAATTGTAAATTTGATATATTAATTAACATCCATCTTTAGAATCTGATTAAATGACAAGGAGAGTGCAAGTCCTTCGGGACATCGATTTAATTAAAACTTTGTAGGTTTGTAGATTTCGTCATGCAGTTCAAGAATATATATCATTATAGCCACCACTACTCGAATTTTTGAGATATTTTCGATTAAAGTTTTATTACTTCGGTAACTACTGATTTATTTCTTGTCGTTTTCAAGTAGTGATTTGACTTAATAGCGACACCCGAAAATTCCTATGATGCAGGTCCGGGGTTCGACTCCCATCTCTAGTTTGTTCTTCTTCTTCAATCTCGAATGCAAAGGGTTAATATTCGTTTCATATGCGGAAAAAATTGTATTAATTCTGAGAATAGAAGGTTCCTTCGTAGGTGAAGGAATTAGAGAATACTATTATGTGGAATTTCACTTGGATTGTGGAAACTCGTAATTCCTAATATTAAAATTTTTATTATTTTAAGAAGATGTTTCTTTGTAATATTTCTTTTAAATTTTACATGAAATTTTTCGTTTCTTTAAAATTATATCTTATTTCGTGTTAACCCTGTGGAGAGTCTTTACACGTTTAGCAGAAATTCCACATTATAGTATTCTCCAATTTTACATTTTAATTTTCATACGATTTCTTATTTACCGTTTTAGAAATATCGTTGACTTCATAGCAGAAAATCTTCGAATTATTATTTTCCTGTTACGAAAAAATTGCCCAATGCAAAGGATTAAAAACGCCGAATTTCGGAAGTCCGAATTTCGCTGCAAGAAAGTAACGCGGGCGTTGGCGCTAGGTGTACCAAGATGGCGGCGACGCGTCGGCGATCGGCAGAGATCGCAGTGAAATGGAAGCAGGAATTCGGCGACGTTCCGACGCGTTTGGAAAAATGCGATTCCGCTCGGTACCGGTTCTCGCGCGATCCCGGCTAAGCTCGTAACGCGCGCGCTTTTGCCGCGTTCCGCGAGCGGACAAAGCGACCGGGCCCGATAAGTGTATCGTCGCGACAATTATAACGGGAGGTCGTTTATTTCGGTTATTTGCTTTGGGCGTACGCGGCCCGCTTGTCGTTACCACCCACGATTTTGTTTACGCCGCGAGGCCATTGTTGGGATTATGCGCGCGTGACAAACGAGCCAGCCGCTCGGCCCGCGTGTACGCCTCGCGTCCTCGTATTTGTTCTCCGTGTCAAACGCCTGGGTTAAAATTACGGCGCGCCTTCGGAAAATTCTCCTACGGTCTTGCCGCCGATTAGGAGGTACAAGGTACACACTGTGTCGCTATTACGCGAAACAAGTTCAGGATATGCGCGCCGAGGAGCATCCTTGTTGATCGTTGGCTCACGATAAATCTGCACTCGCGAGGAGGAGAGTCTCGAGTCTCGCGTATCTTCGAGATATCGCTCTTTAATGCTGAATTTACGATTTGGCAGAATTTCCTCCTTTTGGTGAATAGGAAAATTGGCAAGGATTGTTTTTACACCTATTATTGCTGATCGAGTAAATTCTTATAGGAAAATTGTCATAGGGGGTGTATTGATATATTTATTTCTGTTTAGATTGTTTATTAGACATTTTAATTGTCGTCTATGTTTTTTAATTATTGTCGAATTTACAATTTGGGAGAAGAATTTTCTCATTTCGGTGAATAGGAAAATTGTCAAAGGTTGTTTTTAGCCCTATTATTGCTGAGTGAGTAAATTCTTATGGGAGAATTGTCATGGGGTGATGTATCGATATATTTGTTTCTGTTTAGAGTGTTTATTAGATATTTTAATCGTCATCTATATTTTTTAATTATTATCGTCCTTTGCACTCGATTTTTTCGCTTTTTTCAAATATTTCAGAATGAAAAGGTGATTTCATTTCAGCTTGTTGATGTAGAAAATTCCGTCGACTTCGAAGGGTTAAATTTCTGAACATCCCTTATTTCTATTAGAGTTTGGATAAATTCCTTACTTTTCCTCCAGCTTTTTAAGATTCGCGTTTACTTATATTTCCTTAATAAATACCTTGCAACTCAGTACATAAATAAACTGGAATTTTCTTCTTAATACTGTAGAAAATTCAACTTCGTGACAATTTCAAAGCTTGGACTCGCCACTTATAATATACAATCCTCGACTGTAGATGGTTAAAGTTCTGAACATCCCTTATTTTTATTAGAATTCGTATAAATTCCATATCTTTTCTCCAACTTTTTAAGATACACGTTTATTTATATTTTCCTAATAAATACCTTGCAACCCAGTATATATTGTAAATAAACTGGAAATTTTATCCAATTACCGTAGAAAATTCTGTCAACTTCGTGACAACTTCAAAGCTTTGACTCGCCATTTATAAAATGCAATCCTCGACTTCAAAGGGTTAAATTTCTGAACATCCTTTATTTTTATTAGAATTCGTATAAATTCCATACCTTTCCTCCAACTTTCTAAGATTCGTATTTATTTATATTTTCCTAATAAATACTCGCAATCTAATAAATAAATCTAATAAATAATCTGAAATTTTTTGGAATTGCGATACGCGGAATTCCCTCGTGCAGTCGCGGAAATATATACATCGCGAGTTGAAACGCGATTTCCTGTTGAATTCGCAGAGCCGATCGAATGAATTTACAGCATCGCGAAGTGATAAAGTTCGATGACGCGCGTTAAAGGAATTTTCCGTCATTTCGAACAATGGCGATCGGATGGAGATCGAACGTGGTGTCCGGATAAGCTGCGACGGATAATTATTCGACGTAAATAGGAAATCGACTTAGCGGAACGGGTGCGTAATATGTTTACCGTAATTAGTATTAAACTGCCACGTGATATGCTTCTCTTATGCTGGGTGGAAATAAGTTTCTCCGAACGATCGGTTACAGATAAATACCGATTCACCGTTTACACTCGCGAACCTGTACGCGAGATCATTGACTAATTAGGCCGCGTGAATCAGTGAATTGTTCTTCCTACAACTGTATTTAGTAAGTGTCTAATAATACCTTCTTCGAAGCTATTAAAAAACCAGTCGCTCATTCCAATCTCGATTTAGAACCTGAATATTTCAGTCCAATTCTTTTAACACTCATGACAGTATATAGAGTGATCACTGGTGATCGTCGATGACTTTATCGATTAGTCCTTTATGGCTCGAATGGTGGTATATAATACTCTATTCCAATTAGTTCGCAGTGGTGAACCTAATTTGAAAATATATATCGCTTTTTGTTTATATTTGCATCGATACAATTGTGGTATTGGTGTTATGAGAGTGCGAGTGTTGGTATTATTATGTGTGTGAATGGTATTGAGGTAGAATAAATGAAAGTTATTTGCTATGATATTAATATAATATGTGCGAGTGGAATCTAATGTGAATGTCAATAAAAATATTTAGAAGAATGTGACAGAGTATCGTATGCAATGTGTTAACAGGATTAGATGATTGCGCTTCCTTTATAAAATTGTATAAAATAATTATTATTATTTATTAT